>NC_135426.1:16087500-16270000 GCF_051991245.1 Festucalex cinctus
GAGTAAATTAGAGACGTGAAATTAATTCAAGTGCAATTAATTACCTGTCGTGTGCACAAGTACAGATACTTTTATATTGTGATGCAATGTCACTGTTTTGCCTTTAGAGGCGCTATCACGCGGAAGGAAGAGGAAAACAGGAGCACTTTCGACCCGTCGAGCGGAAGTTTTAACAGTGCAATAAATTGCCGACTAAAATTACACTTTGGACTGAAAATCGTTCACTGGACATAACGGGTACGTTAATTACGACACATGACACCATTATAATCCCACAAAGCTAGCTAGCGACGAGTATGTATAATGTTGGTTGTGGAGGCCATGAAGCCTCGGATTTTCCTGGCCGAGTAGACTGAAGACGCGGAGGGTTGAGTCCAAAATGTTTCGATTGGCTTTTTTGTTGTTGTCGTTTTGTGGACTCTAGTTACACTATTAGATGTTCATGTCGAGTTAACATGTATGACGTCCTGTAAAGCGACGTCATTTTGAGGATAAACTCAAGTTTCGACACAATGCAACGTGTTGTAAATCGGTTTCAAATCAAAGACAAAGTCAAGTTTCGATGTTTAGTGTTACACCGATTGACGTGAGGGAGGATTAACTAACAGAACGTGCATTGTAAATGCTTAATGCTCTTCTATGCTGAATTAGTGTGTTGTTGGCGCTGAGCATCACGCAAAAAGGCAAGTCTGCAAGTGCGTTGTTGCAAGTACTCCTGCGCGCCAGACAAGTCAGGGCATGTTTCGCCCCACGCTGGTGACGTCATCTGTAGAGTACGCGTTTGCCATCAAATTTTTGTTTGGAATTGCTTTCATGTATTTAACGCTGCTGTTATTTATTTCTTCTTCTTTTTTTTTTTTACTTTGATAGTTTTTTAAAAATAGGAGTGCAAGTCTAAATACCAAATAGAAGGCACGATGGCCCATTTTTTTTCTCTCCATATAAAAACAGACAAATGAGCTTGGCAAACGTCCTATGAGTGTTGTTGTATACTCTGTAGCAGACGTACGTACTGACGTTTTGCTATATTTCAGCCAGCAGACTTGTTTGTTTTTTTTCCTCACTATTTTGGCGTTTGCATGTACAATTGAATCGACTTTGTGGTGTCAGATTTACAGTAACGTTAACAGGGTTTCAAGGCACAAAGTGACAGAATAGTCTCGTTTCACAGCTGAGTGAAAATTTGAAGTGTGTGGGACTGTGGGAGCCGTAAGAGACAAGGATTCAAAAATAATGATCATTTTCACCTACCGTGTGGGTAGTGGATTTTATCCTACTGTGATGAACGGTAGCTGACTACACTATTTATTGTAAATGGTTCCTCATGTTAGATTTTGGGACATATCACAGTCCACACTTAATTCAGTCAGGCCCTGGTTGGAGTAGTTTGGGTTAGTCAAGTGTTGAGTCATTTGATTGGACTAGTCCCGGCATGTCTGTGTTTATTTGTGTGTGTAATGTAATCAGCTGTTGCAGTGAGTGGCGTGCAGCTGAGTCAGCCGGGCTGGCCCTGATAGGCCCACTAGACTTGACAGAGTGTACTCAAACTCCAGTCTAGTCCTGACATGTCCTGGAGACTCTATAAGAGCAAGCCGCTGTCGCTGCCTCAACTCTCTACTCGCTCCACTCTGCACTTTAACTCATTCTTTGCACTTGCACACATGGACCACTGACAAGACACTCCGGTAAGAATTTGTCTTTTCCAAAAGCTCTTTACGCAGGAAATGTTGCTTTTCAGTCCATTCTGAGGATTTGTTTTTCTTTTTTTCTTTTTTTTTGAGCAGGGGTTGTCAACCTTTTTGGGAATCCTTCATAATCCTAACGACAATTAAATGTGTAGGAGGAATTAAAAAAAAAAAAAAAGTGTTTTTGGGAGGAAAAAAAATACAATATTATGATGACAAATTCATGTTCTTGTAGAGAAAAAAAAATGTTAGAAGATTGTAGGAAGGTGGGCTTAAAGGTTCATAGCCTGACCCAAAAGGATTATGCCACACTGTGATGAAACTTGACGTGCACTGAATTGAACAATAATGGGGGGGGGTTTCCAGATATACCGTTGCTGATGTGTGTGGTTTTTTTTTAAAGACTTTGAAAAGTGTTACAAGGGCATCCTGAGTCTGTGCGCACAAGTCGGTGGATGCTGTGAGAGACTGTAGAAAAATGTCAGCCTGTGCAAAATCCGGAGAATATTGGGGATGATCAACAAGTTCAAAGCCACAATCGCTCACAGCGGCCATTGCAACTTCTGACTTTGAAGTTTTCAAAGTGTCATAAAAACCACATCAGCGTCAGTAAATTTTAAAATGTCACCAAGGCTTGAATTGAATGCATGTCAAGTTTCATCAGTGTGGCCTTCTGGGTCAGACTATGAACTTTTCAGCCCTTCCTCCTAGATTAAAGTTGTCATTTTTCACCCCCCAGAAAATAATGGGGTATATGCCACGGAAGAGGCGGGACTTCCGTGTTTCACACACCAGCTTTGCATTCCGGTTCCTATTTGCGATGTGTGGGTCGCATCCCGTTACTTGCGCCCTTGTGCCCCTTGCTTGCGCGTTCCTGTCGACAGGTGTCAAAATGGGACTTTATTCTACGAAGGTGCCTTTTGGATTTGTCGAAATCCTTTGTGAAAACAGCACTGGCATTAATGCAGCTCGCTCCTCAGAGTTTGGCTCCTGTTGACATAAGCAACTTCCTGCTCGCCTTTTGTTCTAGCTCACATTACTGGTGCATTTGTGTGCAGATTGTATACATGGCAACCGACAACAACCACGACATGGACACTTGTAATGACAACAAAGTGGTAAGGATATCGTCAATTGCATTTTCACTCCACATACCGTATAGCTGCTTATCATGCTGTGTTTGCCCTCATCACATTGAGCGTGCTGACATTTGTTGGCATTTAGGTGCGACCCAAATTGGAGTTATCCACTTTGCTGAAGCTGGCGGGCGCCACCAAAGACGTCCTGACCTTCAAGGAAGTACGATCTCAGACCTGACGAGTAACGCAAAGCGCGTGTTGAGTTGCTAGCAAGTTTAACCATTGTGTCGTGCTCAGGTGATGTTCTACCTGGGCCAGTACATCAACCAGAAGCAGCTGTACGACAAGAAGCAGCAGCACATCGTCCACTGCGCGCAAGACGCTCTGGGACGCATCCTGGGAGTCGACACTTTCTCTGTCAAAGAACCTCGGTCAGATGCACAACAAACACTTTTCGCACTCAACCTCACCTTTCACCTTTCAACTTTTTTTTTTTTTTTTTAACGACAGGGTTTTCTTTGCCATGCTTGCCAAGAACTTGGTGATTGTGAGGAGCCAAGGTAAGATGTCCTGAGAGTGTTGACACAAATGCAGTTTCATTCATTGATTGATTGATTGATTGATGATGGGGATGATGTTTGTCTGTGTGGTTCAGAGTCAACACAAAACCTTGTTGAATCTTCCAGCAGCAGCCAGACACAACAACCGACACAGGTCAGACAACAGCTCCACTTCCATTTTCATTTAAAAAAAAAAAAAAGACACTAGGGATGTAACGATATCCAAACATCGCGATACGATATTCTCACGATATTGTGGGGAGGTTGGCGATATTTAAAAAAAAAAAAAGGTAAAAGTTTAAAAAAAATATTGCAAAAGAAAAAAAAAAAGCTCATATAAAAAAGCACAATATTGTGATTTTGTACATAACAAAAATGCATAGAAACCACCCATTACGTTCCTCTTCATCTGACAATTAGCGTAGATTTTAAACATTTAATTTAAGGGCCAAAACATCCCTAATGAAAATTAAATTGCACAAAAAAAAAACCTCACCACTAGAGGGTGCTAGAACTGCACAAAGGGAAATCATCCCGACTTTAACAGATGTGTTCCTTTTAGATATTGTGAACCTGACGACGACGAGATGGTGGCAGTTTTAATATCACAATATTGCCCTTATCGTTACATCCCTAGTAGACACTAAGGATGTCCGATACCACATAAATGAAATAAAATTTAAAAAAATTTTTAAAGCCCTATATATCCCAATATAGTGTTTTCCCTTAAAACTGCATGAAATTAATGGCATTTTTTTTATTCTTACTGTAAAGTGCTTTGTGACAGTTTGAAAGTACTAAATAAAAAAAGATGACTTATCGTTTCTACTTCCTGATTATAATATGGCCACAAGACAGCAGCCGATAGTAGTATCGGTCACCATTGCTAGCACCAATACCTTGAAATAAGGCAGGTATCGGAATTGGGCCGATACCTGGTATTGATACCCGCCCATCCCTAGTACAGGCCATATCAAAAAATAATATTTCAATACTTTTCTCCACTTGTTTTGAATATATTTAAACATAAAAAAATGAACACATTGTTAATGCATTGAAACAAAGAAAATATAATAGTAAGCACAAAGTGTTTGCGGATGATAGTTTGAAGGGTTAACTATCAATAATAATAATAAGCAAAAAAAAATAAAAAATCAGAGTATAACGGATCTGCCTGGATAGGGGTTGTCAGGTAGTCACGTGGTCCTGTTGTGAATTAGTGTCCCAATTACGATATCAGAAATTTTGTTTAGAGTGACCATGTTTACACCGTGTATGCTATTTTGAAGGCATTTGTGTATGTGTGGTGATGTTGTTTTTCCATATTTTTGCAATATTAGGAATGCGCCGCAGCAAGCAGCTCTTCATCTCCCAACGGCCGCCGACGACGCAGAAGGCGTACACGGAGCGGCAGGAGCAACGAAACAGGTGAGACGTCGACTATTTGGAAAGCGCCGCTTTGCGCTTGTTGTTGAGACTTAAACCGCCATCTTGCGCCCGCAGGTCCCGCCCACGGCTTAGCAGGCGACGAGAAAGATGACGGTTCCGACGCGGACGAGGACGACGGTGGCGGCGAGGGCGCAAAGAGGGCCCGCTCAGACAGCTACTCGTTAACTTTTGATGAGAGCCTGTCCTGGTGCGTGATTGGTGGACTCGGAAGTGGGCGGGACAGACACAACAGCCAATTGCCAGAAGATCAGTGCACCGTGAGTACGAGACGCAACATCTTGGTGCATCACGTGCCGCTTTTACAACTGACTGAATGTTTGTAGTCTGCCACGAGTGACGCGACGCCCGCCGCCGCCCCGGCGGATGACGACTCTGACAGCGACAACTTCAGCGTGGAATTCGAGGTGGAGTCCATCGACTCGGCTGATTACAACGAAGACGACGCCTCTTTGTCCACTGACGATCAGGTAAAACACAAACACACGCACGTTGGATTCCCGCCCAAAAATGCACTTTACACGTTTTGAGTTTGTCTTTTTTCCCCCATTTCCAGCAGGTGTATGAGTTCACTGTATTTGATGACGACTCATTTGACGAAGACACTGAGATCACTGAAGCAGTGAGTACCAGATGAAGTGGCCTATTTTGTCAGCAGGATTATAAAACGGGACCGGGGTTGTTATTATAGTTTTGGAATTTTCATCTTATTCATTTTTATTTCATTTAGTTTTTTGTTTTTTTTTAAAGTTAGTTTTAATTAGTTTTCAGGGTTGTTCTGTTTTTATTAGTTTTAGTTATTTAAAAAATGCTTAGTTTTAGTCAGTTCCAGACAGTATTAGTTTTTTTTGTTTTTTTTTTTGTATTACTTGTGTGCAATATTTAATAAACACCATGGTAAAATAAAAATAGTAAACACATTTCTTATCTAGCGTTGCATTTCGGCTAAGTTAAATGAAAACAGACAAAAGTCAAGCAGGCAAAATTGTCGCTTATGAGCGACGTCATCTGAAAGTGCTTTTCTATTGGCTGCTGCTCGATGACAGCACTTCTGTGCGACACACTTTTAAACGTCTTTCAAATCAATCCCAAAGGCTTATGTATTAAATTAATTACCAAAGACTAAAACTAAGGACATTTTTTCTGTAATTGTAGTTAGTTCTTGTTAGTTTTGGAAACAGAATATAGTTTCAGTTACTTTTAGTTTTTTTTAAAAAAGCATTTTTGTTTTTATTTTATTTCTTTCAAGAAACCGTTTTTTTGAATGTTAGTTTTCGTTCACTAAAATAAAGTTGGACGGGACTCAAAGGATTTGTCGCGTGTTGTCAGGACTACTGGCGATGTGACAGCTGCAACGAGTTGAACCCACCTCTCCCGAGAAACTGCCTGCGCTGTTGGTGTCTGCGTCAGGATTGGCTGCGCTGCGCCTCTTTGCCCGCTGTGCCGGAGCTGGCCGACGCTCCGGGTAAGTTCGACGACCGCCGGCCCAGTCAAGGACAGAAGAAAGGGAGAGATGATTGACTAGACTTATTTTGAAACCTTAGCTCTTATTTAAAACCCTAAACCTGCCTTTCAACACGCTATTTCAAACCTTTATTTTGACAAGTGGTGCTTTACTGCCATCTTGTGGCATCTACAGGAAATTGTCTTTCCGTGATCTGTGAGTTTTGAATCCATGTGTTTTTGTCCTCCATTTTGGAAAGGATCCGAGGCCGATGACGGCGTGGACGTCCCGGACGGCAAAACGTTCAAGACCTCACCGGCTCCCGACTCGCAGGAGGCGTCGCGGCCGCCCTCGTCCTGCAGCTCCTCGTCCTCGCAGGAACAGTCGTGGGCGTGCGACTCGCAGCCGTCATCCACCGCCAACTCCCAGGAGACGGTCGCCGGCTCCCAGGAGACGGTCGCCAGTTCCCAGGAGACGGTCGCCGACCCCGCCGCCGCCTCGGTCCCCGAGCTGGAGCGCTGCGTGTCGGCTGAGATGCGGCTGCCCGACTCGTGCCTGGAGCCGTGCGTCATCTGCCAGTCGCGGCCCAAGAACGGCTGCATCGTCCACGGCAAGACGGGACACCTCATGTCGTGCTACGTGTGCGCCCGCAAGCTGAAGAAGCACAAGAAGCTCTGTCCCGTGTGCCGGATGCCCATCCAGGCCGTCGTCTTCACCTACCTCAGCTAACACGTGCATCAGTCCTCCCGCCCTCGACAAGGTGTGTCTGTTCACCTACCTCAGCTGAGCTGTGCCACTCGTCTGTTTTGTTCATCTCCAACACTCGAATTTTCCAGTCATTTGAGTTCTAGTGCAATCACACAATCGGTTGATCAATAGTTGATTAGTAATAATGATCCCAAAAAATATTTGTGTTCTGTGTGCCAAGAACTTACCAGAAGCTTTCTGTGGACGTTTTTTGTTATTTATTTCAGCACACATATGAATAACAAGATTGTAAGGCGTTATTCTGTTGGAGATTTCTTATATTTGAAGTTCATAAAACTGTTTTGTTCACATTGTGTTTTTTGCTCATTATTTACAAACGTGCAATTATTTGACCCAGAAACATGTTTAAAAAGTCCCTTGTAGGTGGAAAAGTGCTTTACAAGTGAAAGCCCAAAAAATTTAGAAACATATGCTCAACCAGTGTGTTGTGAGAGATCATTAGGTGTGCTGTGGAAATTATCCAATGTCAATTATTTTGACAAAAAATACTATTTTCTAATTGAAGAAAAGTTTTTGTTCACTTATCAATGCCAACCACATAAAGTAACAAGCATAACAATCTAATTATTTTCTACTAGATGAGGTGCATAATTAGCTGATATATCCACTCTTTGCAAACCGTTTTGTGATGCGTGTGACGTGAGATTTTTTCCCGATGTGAAATGTGTGCCTTGTGCTACGTGCTCCCTCTCGTGGTACACAGAGGAATTGGTTAAATGCTCAAACTATCTTTTACAACTTATTTTATTATTAATGTACATTTATTTTTAACTTATGTGCAATACATTTTGAGTTTTTCCAAAGTTGTTACCCTGTATTTAATTGAATTGTTATTGTTCAAACTGCATAATTTTATAATGACTTAGAATAATTCCAAATATACTTTAGGGAATGAAACCTCTGCCTTGTTTTTGTTCAACACTTGGGCCTACTCGTACTACCTTGGGAGTATGTAATTTGTCTTTTTCAGTGAAGGGGACCTGCCTTCTCACAATTTTGCTTTATTTATTGTTTTTAGATTTCATAAGCATTTCATACAGTTCAGTAGTTCCCTATAATTTCATGCAGGGAGATAGCGGCATACTGTCACGTACGTTGTGTTACGTGGTGTTATGTCGAATATTTATGAATGAAGAAAGCTACCTAGTTTTATACTCGAGTAAATTGTGTTTTACCATTCACGGTCTGTTTCCAAAGGGGTCGCCATTGTAGAGTGACGTCACATTGTAGTCCGTCGGTGAAGTCGGGGTTCTGTACATTTTTTTCCCGACTTCACAAGTGGGAGTTTCCCAGTGGATTGTCAGAGCTCAAGGGAGCGTTCCCGTACACAATTCCTGGTTTGAAGTCGGAAAACTCCGACCAACCTCGAATGCTGCATTAGTGACTCATTTTCATGACGTCGGACGCTTTTATTTTGTTAAGTTCTCGGATGCGAGACGCAGCTGAGGCCGCTCTACTGTTACAGCGAACACATCGGTAGTTTCACTTTCACCCTGATGAGATATTTTGTGGAGATGCTGAATAAAATACGCCTCACATTTAAAGATAATTAGGCTTGGGCTCACTCCAACTGACAAGACGGCGTCCATTCGGCTCCTTACTCTCACAGGGGTTTCAGAGTGCCAATGGACACCTCTTGATGCTCGATGCTAACGGCTAACCGAGTGCGTTTTTTCAAAGCATGGAACGGGTGATAGTGGTAAGACACAGTCCAAATGGCTCCTCCACGCTACATTCTGCCCCTTAAACACTGTATTTTAGCTCCAGTGCATTTCTATTGGGTAGTTTTGACGTGGACGTTTCTACTGCGTGGTGACTGGAATTCCCTGAGTAGAGGCTTTCCAAATAAGGAGCAGTCGTTAATCGAGCGTTAAAAAAATATAGTGCCGTTAAAGGCACTTTAAGTTAACGAGATAATAACGCTACAATTTTGACACCCATAATCTGAACATAAAAGTTATTTTAAACAGTCACTCACGTCTCACAGGCAAACAAACATGATATAGCCAAATGCCAACGTGCATTGATGTGCCGGTGTGTACTCAGGAGACTGCTCCTCATAACAGGTGATTCTTCTTCTCTAGACTCCTAATGAGGTGGATTATAATGCTTTGTGGTAGGTAGCGCCAGCCACTGTTCCGGAGGGGCATAACAATTAGTAGGCGTCTGACTGAAAAAAAATGCTGGCAGGCTGCATCAGCCAGGCGTGCGACGTCACTGCGCCGGCGCCGTGATATGTCAATCATTTGGCGTCTGCTGGGTCCAATCACATTTCAGCAGGGGCACGTGCCACCCCTCTTTGGCTCGACCATTGTATATGATATCTATGGTACCACAGAAAAAGAAAAAAAAACCTCGGGATTTGGTTGACTACCTTAGAGGCAATGAAGTGAGCAGCAGCGCCCCACAGTGGCGAAGCAGTTTGAGGCATGAAAAAAGCGGTTTCTCTCAGTTGATGGCAAGTCCGGACGAGAGCATCGTCGCCCTTCTTGTCACAGCTGACAAGCCCTGATGTGAGTACACAAGTCCAAGAATACACATACAAAAAAGGCGAAATTCCGTCGCGAAGTTTGCGCAGCGCTTTGGATAAATAAACGTCGTCGACGAGCTGTGAGGATTTCCGTTGTTTGCGACGCGACCCCACTGCGTCATTCTTTTATAGGGGTTAGGAAACAAAAAAACAAACGTAAACTGTTTCTCTTTTTGTCGTCGCCACACACACTCACAGGCAGCCAACGTCTTCTATTTCCGTCCGCTTTATGTGAACTGTATAGCGGCTGGTTGCTCCGAAGGGTCCCGTGACAAAGAACCACTTTCCAGTTCATAGCCGTATCCCACACCCCTTTGAGCAGAATTGTTATATATGTACAAACTACACAATATATATATATATACATATTTAATCGTATATTGTAATTGCGTGTAATAATGCCACCATTGTGTGAGAGTGAGAATGTCGTCTGATGTTTGGTATAATATCAGTTGGTTGGTTCTGTGTATGCCAGGAAGAAAACGGCGCCGCTTTTATACTGCGTCGGGTTTTAGATAATGTTTGGCTGCAGAAGTGGCAATTCTACCTTCTTTTTTTTTTTTTTTAAATCGGATCGAATGCCATTTTAAGGGTAGTTACGCTAAAATTGGGAACCTTTGTATTGGACTGCATAGCAAGAAACGATGTACAATTAGTCTTTTTGCTTTGTCCTAATTGCATTTATGTCGACTCGTCTGTTTTTATACCTCATTTGAAAATATATATGTGCTTAGTTTCTACCTTAAAATTGTCCCATTTTTTATTACAGGTGCAACAATTGATTGACTAATCAACAATTAATGGAGTATCAGAGTAATCAAGAACAATTTTGACAATCCAGTAATTTTCTTAAATAAAACAAACATTTTTGCCTATTTTCTGATATGTTATGGACCAAACCAGTAACTGACAAATAGGCCAAAAACTAAAACTAATACTAAAACCTCAACTAAAAGTACACATTTACAAAAAGGTTGCGGACAAACCAGCTAAAAACAAAAACAAAAAAACAAACTCTTACAATCTTAGTAGGTTTCAGCCACTTGACCCGTACATAACGTGGTTCGTGATTGGCTGACAAGATAGAACTGGACCAACCAATGGTGTGATAACGTTTGTTCACGTTGTCATTGCAAATGCCCAGTGTAAGATTGGCCTCAAACACATCTACTGTTAAATTTGTATGCACTACGGCTGTTGCTGAATGTTCTCTCAACATGAGAATATTTGTCTTGGCTCATTTGTAATCACATTTGTTTGCAGTGAGATGTTTCCTGCCACTCAACCGAGATAGCCAGTCAGCTCGCACGGCGCCGCCAGACGGAGGAATGACCTGCTGACATATCGACAGTCCCAAAAAAAGAACATGTTGCGGGCAGCTGGACTCGAGTTTGTGCTTCTCTTGTCGCTTGTCGCCTTTCACGCCATTGCTGCCACCTCATCGGGAGATGGAAACGGGACGGACGGCGGCGGCGGGTCCGTCCCGGCTGTGCTTGCCGCCACGAGCCAGCTGATCGCCCACGAGGGAAGCTATGTGCTGATTGACTGCAATGTCAGCGGTGACCCTTTCCCCAGCATCAAATGGTTCAACTCTCACGGCGACCTCGTAGACACGGATGATAGCGGCGGCGGTAAGATAAGCCCACACCAAGCCATGCTTTTCCTTTTACTGATACAGCCTTAAAACAGTCTTCAAGTAGAATTATTATTTTTTTGTATGAGAAAAAAAGTGTAATTGCACCTCCACGGCAATAGGTGGCAGTAGTGCTCTCATTGTCAATATTTTCTTCTTCCATGGGGCTGATAAAATAATTTATATGAGAAAAAAGTGTAATTGCACCTCCACGGCAGTAGGTGGCAGTAGTGCTCTCATTGTCAATATTTTCTTCTTCCATGGGGCTGACAAAAAAAAAAATTGAAGTTAACTTGAATAAAATTCCCCAGGTGGCAAGTGGTGGCTGTTGGAGAACGGCGTCCTCAATATCACCAGCATCGAATTCGCCGACCGCGGCAAGTACACGTGCATGGCGTCCAACGCGCACGGCGCCTCCAACTGCACGGTGACACTGCGCGTGGTCTTCACCAAGGGCGACATGGGCGTCTACTACATGGTGGTGTGCCTGGTGACTTTCACCATCATCATGGCACTCAACGTCACACGCCTGTGCATGATGAGCAGCCACCTCAAGAAGACGGAGAAAGCCATTAACGAGTTCTTCCGCACGGAGGGCGCCGAGAAGCTGCAGAAGGCCTTCGAGATTGCCAAGCGCATCCCCATCATCACGTCCACCAAGACGCTGGAGCTGGCCAAGGTGACGCAGTTCAAGACCATGGAGCTGGCACGCTACATCGAGGAGTTGGCGCGCAGCATCCCGCTGCCGCCGCTCATCATGAACTGCCGCACCTTCATGGAAGAGATCCTGGAGGTGGTGGGCGTGGAGGAGATGAGGCACACCTTCCTCAGGCAGGCGCCCGAGGGGCGGCACGGCGCCGGTGGCCCGAGGGACGTGCTCACCATCCTGCAGGAGCGGGAGACGGCGGGCCGGCAGCTGGAGCGCAGCGAATCGCCGGCCGCCGACTCCGACAACTCGTCGGTCCAGGAGCAGCCGCAGCACATCGCCATCCAGGTGTCGGTGCACCCGCAGCTGGAACCCGCCGCGCCAATCCACGCCGCTGAAGGGAGTCCTGACGATGAGCCCGCCACCAAGAGCCCGCCGCCGTGTCACATTTTTTACGAGAGTCACGTGTGACCAAGGAAGACGCCTGATCCAAAAAAGTTGTGCCGCCCCTTCCAGCGACTGACCAATCATATGCCAGCGTTTCATTTTGTGTCACGCTTGAATGTAAAACTCCCATCAGCAAAGAAATGTTTACTTCCACCGCAAATGAGTGCTGGCATGTCTTCATGTTTCAATCTGGGTATCATTCCTTCTTTCCCGTTTTGATGGATTCACTATATTGCAATTTGAATACAGTACATGTAATGCTCCCTCCTAATGTCAGTGATTCATTTCCACGTTTTTGGTTCAGTAAGAATCAGTGAAATGCGCACTGGAGTACCCAAGCACTTAATCTGCCGTTTGTCTCTTGTTACTGACTGCTTACCCTTATTGATTGGCAAAAAAAAAAAATCCATCAATCTTTTTTTTGTTTGTTTTTGTAAATTGACAGAACAAATGATACCAACTCAATTTTTTCCCTCACCACTACCTTTGTACTTTTCCTGTTCTATGACCGAGAGCCATGTGGCACATTTGGTTGGATCTTCTCTGCTACTTACCGGTGCTCTCCTGATGCCTTTTGTAGTCAATACAAGCGATGATGAAACAAAGCGTGTCGTCTTTCATTTTACAATTTAGTGCTGAGCGATATAGCACAAAAAAAACAAATCCATTATTAGTCAAACTTAAAATTTCAATCCAAATTTAATGAACCTTCATGTTCCAAATGTACAATCAAAGATCACAAAGTTGCACAACTTGATAAATTAAAGCGAGATGGATCGTCACCGGACCTCAGCAGGACGGACGGATGGGCAAACATCTTCAATGGGTTTGTTGGGGAGCACAAAGCAACACGTTTTCTTTTTGCACAATTTGTTGAAACAAAATGATTCCCGGCCGGCCCACTCTGCGGTAAAATGGACATGGGGTGAGCCTATTTGTCGTTAAGTTCTTCATTGATTTTCTTCAGCACTGAGAGGTCAAAGGGTAACGCTGGACTCTTTCCAGTTAGAGTGACGCCAAAGAGAGAAAAAAGCAGTAGTGGAAAGCAAATCACACACAATAAATTCACAGATTATTTTTTTTTTTGCCTTCAACTTCACAATGGAGGGATCAGTGAACAAAAGAAAAAAAGAAAAAAAAAAAGATATTGCACACCTGATAAACGCCGTGTGGAACTCCTGCAACGTTCATTTGCGAGGAAGTGACAATTGGGACCACCATTTGTAAGGCGTGTGCATGTATGTCAACTCACCCATCAGCCGTCAATCAACTGGAACGGCTGAAGCACACAAACGGGAACAAAGGTGGGGAAACAAAGTCATAGGTGATAGGTGTCATCCAAGAGGCACACTTCCTCGTCCTTATCCTGAAAGGATCGGATCAGTTGAACATGATTGACTCGGGATCTTGATTTGCCATTTGAGCCATGTGGCGCAGGATATCCTTTTTCGTGACGATACCCAGAAGGCGCCTAAGTGACAGAGAGAGAGAGAGAGGAAGAGTTCAGTTTTTTTTTTCTTTCCTCTGCATTTGACCCCATGATGGTGTTGTCAGCGTAACCGGTGGCAAGCTTTGGACCTAAGCCGTGGTGAAAGGAAGTTGATAGTGATAGCACCAACAAGTAGTACGCATAACACACAGACGCCGCTTCAAAAGGAAGAAACCCAGAAAACCAAAGTGTTACCCTTGTGGGAAAGGAGAGCCTCCGCTGCTGGGAATTTCACTTTGTTATATTTGCATACGTGCTAAAGCTAATATGCTAACATATGCAACCTATTAGCCTGGCTACATGATAACAATAGGCTCAACGAGCTAATGCTAGCTTCTGTAAGCCTGTTAATGTGATGATCTAAAAAGCAATTTACAATCTGGGTTTGTGTGCTTCAGTACATGCTAATGCTACTATGCTGTGCTAATAAGTGGGTTTCAGCTTGATTAGACTGTACATTAATGTGCAAAAAAACATGTTTTCTGTATTTTTTTTTTTTAGCCTAGATATTAGCTTAGCAGCTATCATGCTAATGTGCTTCATCTGTTTGGTATGGTGAATGTCTGTGCTAATTATTTGCAATGGTTAAGTACACAACATGGAATGTTTCTACCACACGATGTTTGGCATTTTCAAGTTGGCATATTAAAATAATTTTTAATTCCATATTAGTGTGGCTATTAGCTCAGCAATGCTGGATTGCTAATGCTAACATGTTAACTAGATGCTAATTATTATATGGCCTGGTATGGCGATGAACCAGCCAAATTTGCAACAAATTAGCATTTGCTAATTTTCAAGTTCAAGTTTCAATAGTAGCATATTAGCCTCGCTTAACTGCTAAGCTTGCTAGCTTAGCAGTTAGCTTAAGTGGTGACAGAATTGTGTGAAAAGAACCGTAGAAAGCAGGAGTTCCCAGAATTCACTTAAATGGGAGTCAGCCAGGGTTGGGTAAATCAACTTCCTACACGACACATTTGATAGCACACAGCATCTAACACCACAGTCCTTGCTAGGACAACGACAATGCCCTCAAATGTACGACTCGCCATGTGGTCATTATGGCAATGGGTCCAACGACATCCAAAGAGCAGGAAGGTTTCAAGGAGGGGGAAGAAAAAAAGAAAAGAAAAAAAAACACAAGAAGAAAAGTCAAGTTATTGATGGCACGAAATGGAATCCTAATAACCTTTTTCCTGCAAGCAAGTAGCAACAATGTTCAAATCATGTTTTGTTGAAATGACGGTTCAATTGGAGTAATGGCATTGTATAAACTCCTTCATTTTCTATGTACAGTCATTAAGCAATGGAAATGACATTTAGCAACTTTTTGGACAAATAGACCCGCTCACAGCAACATCTCATTATTGTCTTCACTGTTTACAGCTTTGAGACATGGCTAAATCTATGGCTAAGGTGCTTCACTACATGGCTCTGCGCCCACGGTTGCTACAATGTGACTAATCTACGGCTACTTCTTTTCTACGGCCCTTTGCTATAAGGTAGCAAATTCCCAGCTTGTCATAACTTATGCCTTGGTCAGACTACAAGAAAACAGCCCGATTTTGGCCCGACCAACGTGTCGCGGACAAACGGGGCATGTCATACACGATTTTGGGTTGTCTTGACGTAGCATAGCCCGTGTAGTGTGACACGTTCAACGACGTTCAACGCCTTCCCGACACCAATGCCGACGCGGAAATCTTGGCATGACAGCACGCAATGATCGGGTGGTGTCTTTCCGGTTTCAGACTTGTAGTGTGACAATATGTCCGGCCACGACACAGAGCGAATTTATCGGGTAATCTGACAAGTCTGAGCCCGGCATGAGCCACTCCCAAGCAGAAAGGGAAAGCAGAGGATAAAGCCGCCACTCTTTTTTTTTTCCACACCAAGCTTCATGTGTCCCTCCCTTAAGGGTAGGGTGGGTCGGTGTGTTGTGTGCAAAGTGGCTTGGCTAGTCACCAGCGGCTTCGTGTGCTGCTTGAGCTCCTCCAGATGCTCTATTATATTCTTCTTTGTGATGATGCCCAACACAATCCTGCAACACACACCTGTTACTCGCACAGCTAGCCACTTGGGAACGGGGTTGAGGGGGGGGGGCGCGCTTTAGGGCGGGACAACAGTGACCACTGAGTGCAACTGATCACCACTCACCCGTTGTGAGTGACCAAGCACTGGCGCAGGCCCAGCTTCCTGAAGATGTCCACCACGATTTCCATGGGGGTGTGGTCGGTGACGGTGAAGGGGCTCATGTCCAGGATGGAGCGCAGCTTGAGGGGCCGGGGGCTGTCGGCGGGCAGGGTGGGGGCGTGCTGGGTGAAGTACACCCTGGAGTTCAACATGATGCCCTCCTGTTTGCGGCGAGCGTTCTCTGTCGGGGGGAAGAAAGGAGGACGATTTTTACTCTCAAGCCACTGTGTATTATTCAGGGATGGAACAATATCCAAACATCACAATACGATACCACGATATGAAGCTCACGATACGATAATTATCACAATGTTGTGGATAGGTTGGTGAAAAAAAAAAAAAAAGAGCTCATACTAATATATATATATTATGCTTTTGTAAATAATGGATAAATAATGGATATAAATCTCTCTCTCTCTGACGAACAACAACAAGCTCTGTGCAATAATTTTCTCCTCGCCTTTCATAAGGCTAAGCATGCCCGTCCCATGTCTTCCTATTCTGAAGATATTCCTTTACTAAATCGGCTTGAAGTGGAAGTCGGCAGTGCGCATCATTCTCGTGAAGGTGGCACGCGGGTAATTCAGAGCATTGCGCAAACCATCAGCGTGGAGTTAAGCAAAGCTGCAGTCTTCTGAATTTTGGGGGGTGCTTTTTGATGGATAGGAGGAAATCACAAAAACTGAGCAGGAGATTGTTTACATCGTGTCAGTGTCCAGTGACGGAGAATTTATCTTCAATCATAAAGTTTTAAGGGGAAAATAATCCAGCATTTGGCCGAATTGTTCAATTGTTTTGGCAGATGTTTGAAGGGCAATAATCGGCTGATTATAATCTGTGGCCGATTCATCGGTCGGGCCCTAATTTTAAACATAAAAGGGCCAAAACGTGCCTTGTAAAAATTAAACAGCATTAAAAAACTAGCCACCAGAGGGTATGAGAACTGCACAAATGGAAATCAACCTGACCTTTTTTTTATTTTTCTCTAACAGATGTACTGCTTTTAATATTGTGACATGACGACGCTGATAGTTTTAATATCGCAATATCACGATATTTCCATTATATTTCCATTATCGTCACATCCCTAGTATTATTGCAGTACATGGAGCAATCAAAAAGGTGCAGTAGTGAAAAAGGGGCCGGTTACCTATAGCGATGGTGATATCCCTGCGCAGAGCGAAACCCACAAGCCTCTGGGACTCCTTGGACACGATCACTGGAAAGCCGTTGTAACTGGTTTGGTTGATGACAGCCTGCAAGTCGTCCACGGTCAGGTCATCCTGCGTCAGCACGGCGAGTGGTGGGTCGCAGCGGCGCGGCCGCATCACCTCCCTGGCGAGCGTGGTGTGCGTGAATTCCTCCTTGGCGTCCAGGAAGGGGTACCCGTTGAGACGGATGTGGGACTCGTAGATGCCCTCACGGCCAAAAGCGTCGCCCACCCATTTGCTGGTCATGACGGCGGCCATAAGGGGAACGATGTACTCAAGGCCGCCCGTCAGCTCGAAGACGATGACCACCAAGGAGACGGTCATACGGGTTACGCCACCTGCAGAGGACATAACCATAATGATGCTAATCATTTTTTCTGCCATTCCGAAGTCTCCACAATCAAAAGACTCACCAAGGCAGGCCGCGGCCCCCACCATGGCGTAAAGTCCCGGCGTGATACAGTCGGCGCCAACCTCACACCATTCTTTGAACAGGAACCAGTCGTGGTGGTAATACGCCAGCTGCTCCACGGCGATGCCAACGATTCGCCCCGCGATAGCCCCGATGGCCATACTGGGAATAAACAAACCGGATGGAACCTGGGAGGGGGAAAGTAGTTGATTTTAGTCCTGTATCACATCTGGATCAGGCAAACATCAAAAGGCAAGCTCGCCTTGAGGCCGAAGGTGAAGATGGTCATGATGATTTTAAATATGAGCGCAAGGCAGAGTTGCCACATGGCGGCGTAGACGCCGGGCCCGGCGGGCCGGTTGGGGTTGTCCGTGAAGGCCTTGCTGCCGTTCATCTGGCTACGGTATTGGCAGAGCTGCGAGGACTCCAGCGGGCCGCAGTCGGTGAAGAGCTCCTTTATCAGCTCACTGGTGTTCTGGCGGGTGTACGGGTTCGGGAATGCCACCACGGCTGTGATCGCCGCTACCAGGATCACCTCCAAAACCGGGTATTTACCTGAGGTTAATTAAAGACAATCTTATTACATCCAACATCCCCATTTTGCAGATTTTTAACTTGTCACAGTATTTCTTTTTTGTACCAAAGACTGGGCCAGCCCATAAATAGTGAAAATTTGTCAATAATTGAAAAGAAAATTGAAAATGTTTTAGATTTTTGTCGCAGTACCGATTCAGTACCGGTGTCGAGGTATTTTATGCAGGTATAGTATCAAAGTGAAAATTTTGGCATTGTGACAACACTAGTGACAATATATTTTCTTGACAGCCATAGACATGCTAGGAAACACTTTAAAAAACATTTCAAGTGCATTTTATCAAGTTGAAATATTTTTAAAGTATATGGGAGGGGTAATACTATTTTAAAAAATGCAAATGGTAATTCTATATAAGAGATTCTAATGTTAAGTGTAATTCCAAGCACTTGCCAAAGCGGGTTGACTTCCGTCGCCGACACCAAGCAATGTTGGCTCGGATGAAGAAGGCGCCCCACAGGCCCCCAAAAACTCCCAGAAGGATGAAGGGGAGGAGCTCGAACAGGTACCAGGGCGTGTGGTACTCCACGTAGAACAGTACCAGGCGGCTGTTTCCAAACGGGTTAATGGAGCGCAGGACAAAGGCGGCCACCAGGGCAGCGAAAAACGAACGCCACAACGTCTTGAGGGGGAAGTAATAGCTCACCTGGAGGAGAGACAGGAAAGGTGTCACTCTTATATTGACAGCACACGTCTTAACTTGACGCTTCACCTCTTCCAAACTGAAGAGAACGCCACCTATGGGCGCGCCGAAAGCCACCGACACGCCAGCCGCCGACGCGGCAGAGAGAACCTGAGCGAGACCAAGCGCTAGCGTAAATGGAAAAAGTGGAGCGGAAAACATGGGCCATGTTTGGTGTACCTCTCGTTTCTTGGCCTCGTTCTTGCTGTACTTGGGGAAGAGGTAAGAGAAGATGTTCCCGCAGCAGCAGGCCACATGGACCAGCGGGCCCTCCTTTCCTAGACTCAGGCCCGACGCCACTGCCAGCACCAAGGTGACGGTCTTGATCATCAGGGTCCACTTGCCCAGGTAGCCCCTGATGATGAAGCCGCTCAAGATGGTCTTGATCTGAGAGCCAGAGAAAGAGGCCAGCGCTTTATCCTGACCTTAACATCTATGCTAATTTTCATGAACACGCATTTATCGCAGCATGAATACACTGTCGTAGATTTTTTTACCATTTACATGAAATGTCATAAATAAATTCCCTTGTGTGTTTTGTTAAGTTGAGATCTACCTTAAAAAGTTTCAGTTTTGATGTGTTGAAAACATGTGGGATGGGTAAAACTATCCAAAAATATATGTGATCCCTCTATGCAAGCATTAGTTGTACTGTAAAAGTGCCATCTGGTATATTTTGTTTTTAGGTTTAAATAAAATTGAATCATGGTTAGATGCTTGAGGCCCGATGTCAGCAATAGAAAAATAACTTGTACAAAAACAAACTATGAAATATAGTAAGCAAGCAAATATTTGGAGTATCTGACAGAGGTGCATGATACAAGGTGTCAAAAAACAAACATTGAGATGAATAATTATTAAGCCTGCCTTCAAACTATTTAAAGAGTGCAACAGATATGAATAAAAACACAACAAATAAAAACTAAGCAAGCATTTAGTTTGGCCGGGTGTAGACAGCGAGCAAAAAAAGAAAGATTTTTCATTTACCTCTGGAATCCCTGATCCACAGGCGTATGGTGCAAAAACTTTGACCAGGCACACGGCGAGGAAGGCGAAGGACAGAGCCCAGTAGATATACATGAAGTAGTTCATGATGTACGAGCCCGGGCCCTGCATTGGGGAGAGCAATTAAAAACACACATCCTTGATCCGCAACTTTCTATGCGGCTCACCTCGGCCTGGCCCAAGATGAGCTCGGCCCAGCTCTTCCACTGGGGACACTTGTCCCTCTCGGCGAACGTGGTCTCGTTGGACGTCCAGCAGCATTGCTCGTGGTTGAACCACATGGCGCTCAGACACACGCCCTCCTTCAGGTCGTTCATCCAGTCGGAGGCGATGTCGATCAGGCCGGCCAACGCGCCTGCCGCAAGGGGAACCAGACCAAGATGATGTAAGTCACATAACCAAGATATGTCATGTTAATGAAGTCACGTTAGCATCTCTAGAAGGACGGAAAAACAAAATACTAGGCATTTGATTGAGCCTTTTGGGGAAGGCACAGCATATACACCAGAGGTGACTGGCCTCATTTGGGCAAGGAAAAACTCTGCTCCACAATCTGTTGGCAAAATAAGTGTAGCTAGCAGAAACATTCCGATTGGAAGTAAAGGAGAAAGGCCATTACCGGAGGCCAAGCCCGTGAGCGTTACAACAAGCCATCCGGACCAGGCGTCATACAGACTCTTGGTCAACTCCCACGCAGACTCCTTCCTTTTACTGTTGATCTGCACACACATTAGGAAAACATACTACAATAGTCATTCCAAACTACAAATACTACAAATTAGGGCCCGACTGATTCATCAGCCGCCGATTATAATCGACCAATTATTAAAGAACTCTAACTTTTTGTACCATTTTTGTCTAGTGCTGTATGCTGTTGGAAAACATTACAACACAACTTAACTCACCACATAAAATTCAAACGGTGAAACCTGAGTCAATATTTGTTTAGAGGGCGATGGCTCAGAGTTGCAAATCCCAGATAAAATGCCATTGATGTGTCCTGGTAGTGGTTAAACAGGTCATTCTTTACCTTCCGGTGTCTTTCACGGTCCTTGCACTTCTCACGCACCCAGTCGATGGTGTGGAAGTCGTCATAGGTGCCCACACCTGGAATGGGCTCCTCTAAGAAGTCCAGCAGGTGGGTGGAGCTGCTGGGCGCACCACCTCCATTAGACATGGCATAGTTGGAACCTGTCAGAGAGAGGGAGAGAGAGAGATCGATAGATAGAGCAAGAGAGACCGGGGGGGGGTACACTAAATATCAGGTTTGATAGTATAATAAATTTAGATAACATTTCATCCTTCACGGCCAGATGACTCTAACCTGGCAATAGCCAGATGGATAATGATCATTCATTGATCCCATTCATGTAGACAATTCAAAGGCCTTTGCATAACTATTATCAACAATACAACAAAGAAGGACTTGATCAAAAGGAGCACAGCCATGGAGGAGCCAATCATGAACCAGAAGTGTTGACATCATGCAAATTATGGGTTTTATTGATTTAGACACACAAATATGTCATGTCCACTGCAATGATTGATGGGTCTGAAGGGCTTTATTCATCAATTATTGTAGCACAGAGGTCTACTGGAAGAGCTGAGGTATAAATAGAGAGAGAAGGTCCCCCACTATCAGCCCGCAACTGTAATACTCATTTCCACAAAGCAACTCACAAAAGTGTGCATACCCCTCAATTTCTTCAGATAATATCTTTTCATGGGCCAATGCTGAATATTTAACTATCTTCCCCCAAGAACACTCAAAATAGAGCTAATAATTTCAAAACCTGTGGAAACAAAAGTCAGCACACCCCTACCTGAAAATGCCCAAAGTGTCAAAATTATGTGTGGTCACCATTTTCAAGCATTGCCTTAACTGGAGTCACGAGTTCCACTTGACAGGTTGCCTGTGGAATCCTCTTCCATGAAGACATACCACAGGGCTGGCGGATATTTCAAACCTCTGCTCAACGTGAGGCTCCTCATTGTACTTTCTCTTCTCTTGACATGACTAGCTCTCATCAATCCAGAGTAAATTCAGGCTCCCGCTGCAGGGTGCGCTCACTTTTTTTTTTTTTGGCAGCCTCGACTATGCGTTTGACCCCCCCATTAGTCAGCTGTACTTGTTGAGAAAGTGCTTGATCAGATGCGTTGCAATAGCAGGGCACACATTTGAAATACAAATATTGCCGTCCATGTGATGACTTGTAATTGGTTATCAAGGATATCAAAGCTGCTTGAGCATGACCACTTGACTTGTATCAGTATGGCCCAACAGGGCTCACCCATGTGCGGGGCTCCATTTGGACGCATAAACAAACAGTTCACGTATGGTAGCATGACAGAAGCCGACGAACGGGCTGCGGTCAACATGGCTCACAAGGCCTCTTGCTTAATCTTATTATCCTTGTACTGCCGCACGACGTCGTCAATAGCAACGGCGCGTCAAAGGCTCTGCCTGGTGCCTCATACCTCGTCTTTGGATCTCCCGCAGGAGGATGGTATCTCCTCCCCCGTCGTAAGGCAAATAGGGGTCGGCACCCGTGTCGTCCTCCTCCATGTTGATGGACTGAGTCAGTGAGCCGAGGCTAGGCTAGGATAAAATAAGCTAAGCTAGGCTCCACTGCGCACTGCTTTATGTGCGTGTGTGTCGGCTGCTGCCATTTTTGCTGGAGAAATGAGAGCAGGGCTGCACAAGGCACTGACACAGAGAGACGCTGTGTGTCGCCTTGCACTAACCCTCCCGTCGCGCGCCCTCTCTTCCCTCTCTCCTTTCTCTCCACTGCAGCAGCTGACTTCAAGGCTGATGACATCATCACACACCAACCAACACTCATAGCCTGTTCGCAGAGGCGTTTCTAGACTCCCTGTCGACCCCAGGCAAGAAAGACTAGAGCCACCCCCCATCCAACAAAAACAAAATAAAAAAAAACACAAAAAAAAAAACAGGACCATGAATAAGCAAATACACAGATATACAATAAAAATAACTACACACAAACATGTACTTCAAATTGGTCGACTTTTTCTCCCCAGCGGCCAGCGCTAGTTTGATCTTTCATGTCAATTTCATTCAACAGCAGAAAAAATGTGACAAAGTCAAAATGCTCCCTGAGATAGATGAAAATCGATGGATTAATCTGTTTAATCCTTATCCCACTAATGCAATCAATATTAATCAGAACGCAGTGTTTAGACTAGTTGGGGCACATACAACACAGTACTGTATTTCAAAGAAAACTTTTGTCTTGCGATTGCCATGAGGAAGAAAAAAAACAAACATACTGGACTACATTTTGTGGCTTGATTTAATATGTGCATGCAAGTGAACAAGTATGTGTTCCCATGAAAACACTGAGATCTGTTTAGAATAATGAATTGCCATTTACAGCAACAACTTTCCGCCAGTGCCTGATAGGCCTGAAGGGTAATCACCGTGCACGTTCCCTTCCCCTGTCGACGAACAACAAACAGTAATCACTGGATGTCGTCCGTTGTCCAGCGCTCCAGATGTACAAATCAGTATAAATTCTCAATTCCGAGGAAACAAGCCATTTCAGAAAGAGTGGAAGAGCCTGTGGCTGCCAGCGATTAAACGCACAGACTGGACTGAGGACATACATTATATACATAGATCACAAATGCCCACGTTTGCCTTGCTCGTTTCATATCTGGTAAGTTACAGTGGCCATTGTTTAAACTTAACCTCTATGTCTTAAAATGTTGATGAAGCATTTATTCAAATTTTAAATTTAAGACATGCTTCTTTTTACATCGACTATGCTAATGCTATTGCTAGCAGTCAATGTAAAAGCCCATTGACAGAAGTGGTATTCCTTCAATTCAAACGCAGCCTTTTGTTTGTTGTGAAGTTGACTCCCCACCCCACGCAAATTTTGGGGGAAATAGTCTGTTGCGTTTGTGCCGTAAAAAATTTAGTTTGTGCTGCTACTGTTTTGTAGTTATTAGCAATTATTTTTAGGTCATCCAGACATCACCTAGTCACCACATCTGCTGAGAAACGGATCCAAATTGACACATTTTGATTGATTTTGATTCAATTCGTATCACGATTTATAGGTCACGATTCGATACCGATGAATCCCGATATGAATTTATAAGTTGATTGTTGTGATTTTTTTTACTCAAATTTAGAAAATACTATTCAGGAAACTTGTACGTGTACACTGTAAGATTTGTATGAAAATGTATTATTTATCTGAAACTTCAGTCTTATAACTGCGAGCCACTCTATTTAATAAACAGGTTGTAATTTGTTTCATGTTTGAACAGCATTGAAATAAAATATTAAGGCTTAATGTTCCATTAATATAACATTCTTCGGCCGATTAAAATCGGCAGCTGATTAATCGGTCAGGCCCTAGTCTGGATGGTACCACCTCTGCCTCAATTTGAGCCAGGAAAAACCCTGATTAGCATCAAACGGCAATTACAAACTTTTTGCTTCGGCGTAAATTAGTCACATTTTTGATATTTGCGGCAGGGCTCAGTCCTTATTCCCTGCAAATATTAAGAGTTTGCTCTAAATTTAATTCAATTCAATTTGCTTAAGTTCCTGAATCAGGACAGGTTTAGGTTAAAATGTTGAAAAAAAATAAATAAAAATTTTTAACTCCATTTTCATGTGCACCATAAACGTTCATTTGGTGTTGGGATTATAGGGCGGGGGCCGCAGGGCTTCTGAAAAATGTCGCCCTGAACCCAAAACGTTTTTAGAACCATTAAGTGTGTACACTGGAAGTAGAAGTGAATTGGTAACATAAGACGGACTGATCACATGACGATAAGGATGAAGGGCTCTCATTGAGACTATGTTGGTCAAGTCCACATGGAGGACCCCGTCTAGATTCTCCCTACCTGGGGAGGAAGCATCGCCATCTAGCAAGTTGTCGTCATCTGTGGTGTGGAAGTCCATGACGATGCCTGCTCCATCAAGCAGCTCCTCGTCGCTGCTGGCACTGGCGATGCTGTTGTAGCTGTTCCTGGAGTAGCCTCTGTGGTATAGCTGCTCCGACTCCATTTAGCAAAGCAGCCGTGCCCTGGGTGACAAACAGAAGACAGGTTGCATGTGCCGCACTTCACTCTGCAGGCATGATCAACAGATAAAAGCTCCACGCAACAACTAAGACAATGGCGGGCAAAATGATCTTAGACCCTCCACATCCTGGTCACCACCTCTTACAGCTCCTTACCTCAGATAATCACTACTGAACACTGCAAACTAAAACCAGCAGATAAATTCAACAGCTTCCTCCCTCCTGCCATTACTTAACGTCTTAAACAGCTGATTTATAATTCCATAGTGACAGTTTTTCAGTTTTTGACAATATTGCATAACTGTTTTGACCAGGTCTTGACATGAACTCTTTTGTTTACCAACCACTGTGGCTAGTCACACAGCAATTACACTAGCCTCAACTTCCGCTTTGAGGTCAAAAGCTTCTTTCTGGTGAATGGCGGAGCCCTCTGGCAGGACAGCAGGACAATTCAACTGTAAAACTATTAAACATCTACACTTTTGACATGTTTTCAAGAGTTACCAAAGATAACTATTTATGATGTTGAGGCTTCGTGTTAACATATACATACTGCATGTATCAAAATAAATTATATGCACGGTCCCCTCATCACTTGATGGTTCAGAATATTGCAGTTTTGCTCTATCATCAGTTTTGATGTGTGACCATAATTTTATCTATTGCATTTTAACTTACTATTTTGCAGATTTCTTGCTGTTTTTCTTCCTTCTAAGTCGAGCCACTCAAAAATTGCTTTTTTTTTTTTTTTTTTTTTTGAAGATAAATGTGTTTTACATAAACAGAGACCATGAACGTGTGTTTATGGTTGTGTTCCTTTTATTTGGAAAAATGAGGGTTACATTATTTTCTAACTTTTCTTTAAGCCTCAGCAATATAATACATGAACGACCAGCCCGGTTTAAGTTTCTCTAATTTAAACTTTTACTTCCGGGGCTCTCGACTGACATCAATTTAGCCGCCTAGGCGTCCTAATTTATCCAAGATATTTTATTTATAGTTATACATTTCAATACCCACGTTCAATATTCTTGAGAATAAAAACATATTTGCGCTTAAGAAGGGATATACTCAATTTAAGACTATCAGCAGCATAAGAAAACGATATTAGTGTGTGTATTATGATAGTTTTGGGAAAATCAATTGTTCTGTAAAAAAAAAATTCACTATTGGGACAGGCCTAGGTGAGTGACCTACAGATAAAGGTTGGATGATAAGAATGGTTGACAATTTCTTGAGTTCAGTCACGATAATGTTCAAAAGTTACAACCAACACTCTCAACCAGACCACTTCAAGCACAAATAATTTTGAGCAAGTTGGCTGTCATGTGTAATTGTGATTCAAATACAGAACTTTATGATGACCATTTTACTTAATCATTTACCAGTCCACATTGCCAAGAAAGACAGGAAACAATTTTAAAAAACAAAAAGGAGTGAATCTATAAAACTGCAGTCTGGGAATGTGATCCAGTAGAAAATGTTAGTGCACCTAACCTAAAGGTATGTGTTGTTTCTTCTAATGTTCTCATCAATAAGTGGCAATGGCAATTTTTGTAACCACATGAGTTTTTCCTGCGGCCATTATAACTAATCTTAAAACACATTTTTATTGTTTGGCCTGTGACACATCATGAGACATGTCTTTGTTTTTAGTGTTTTATTGTATTTACTGTCAGAACGGTGCAATCCCTGACTCGTAAACATTTCTTCTTATGGTATAGTATAAATCGCCGTGAACAAAAAAGTATTTGCCCCCTTCCTTAGTTCCCCCCCATATTTACCACTTGCAAAGTTTTCATTTCATCAAACCAATTTTAATATGACAAAGACAAGCCAAGGGTATTTAAAATGAGGTTTTTAAATGATAATTTTATTTATAAACAAACTAGCACTGGCGGCCCCTTTTGGACCCAGCACTGAGTGAGCTATTTCACCCAATTTGGGTTACTTTTAACTCAGCAGTAAGCTAAATTTTAATGTACCCATGCCATGTCTGGGGCTCCAGTGCGGTGTCAGCATTCAAGCAGAGCAGGAAGAGCAGGAACACACTAGTCACACAAGTAATTTCAGCTATACACGAAGTACATAGTCGCAGGTATGAGTTAGGCTCCCCAAGTCTTGCTCAGACTTACGGACAAGTGGAGCAAGAGCTTGAACGCCTCTGAGGCTCAATTTACTACACATTTCGGATCGAACCATGATTTTCGGTCTACCGTTATAGCCCATGACTCATTTGGCCCCAGTCGACAGATGTAGGTTAATTATTATACTAGAACAAAAGTGCCTCCGTCGTAGACTCGTATCGTTAACAGCTCACCACGACGCATTGGTGGAAGCCTGTCATGCAGCTTCAGTCTCCCTTAGCTTTCCGCTTTAGCCAAAACGAAATGGAAAAAGAGATAATAAAAATCCTTGGTTGAACACCTGTATGTGGCGGCCCTAATTAAACAATTGGGGCGTTCAGTGGTGAATATTCAATGACTTCATGCTAAAGCTAACCTCCGGTGTTAGCTAAAGCGAGCTAGGAGGAGGAAACAAACCTTGGCGATGCCTCAAATCCAGTCCGGACGCAACACTTCATCGTGTTTCATAAGTCAAATTGTCCAATTGCTGAACAAAATTTTCGCACAGTCAGGTCCTCTTCATCGCTGCTATATTTTTCGTCCACTCGTCCAGTCTCGTTCCTGCGACGGTCACTTCCTGCTCCCAATTGCTGACGTCACTGCGCTCAATTGGACAACACGCACTTTTTTTTCTTTTTTTTTGCCAGTACTGTTAGCAAGAATGACATAAAATGGCCGCAGAGTCATGTTTATTTTTTATTGTGGCGCTCATTTCTTTTTATTTCCCGAATGTCACACATTCTACGGAAGTGGTTTTCAACCTTTTTTTCAATGGTCCGTCTCACCTGTGAAATATTTTTTTTCCCAGACAAGTATACCCTGACCAGCGCAGAGCATTTCTGGATGAAAACAAAAAAAGACTTGATTAAAAGGAAGTGCTGTACCATCAGCTCAGATGAGCAATGGAACTTGCATACAAAATAATTCTGTTGCACCACGATTCAAAACC
This sequence comes from Festucalex cinctus, assembly GCF_051991245.1. Lineage (NCBI taxonomy): Eukaryota > Metazoa > Chordata > Actinopteri > Syngnathiformes > Syngnathidae > Festucalex > Festucalex cinctus. Next base: position 16,115,461 of record NC_135426.1, read on the forward strand.
AATGTGAAAATTTCACGGGATAGTTTTCATTAATATTTGATTTATTATTACTTTTGTCACATTCAAGTTGTAGGACCACTGTGGATTTGCTTTAAAATTGGGGTACCAACAATTTTAGCAATATTGTATCATGAGAAATGTTCTGTAAATTTATTCACATTGTCTAATTTAACACAGCTTACTGCTGGGTTAAAAAAAAAAAATGCATGCAAAATTGCAGTTAAAAAAAAATCAGCAAGACAGCGAAAAGTGAACTGCGTTGTAGAAGAGGGAGCACTCAGCACTGTATTGATTTTCAACCAGTTTACACACAATACAAAAGAGCTAGAAGCACATGTCATGTTTGACCATTTCCCTCCAGGCTGGCGTAAAAGGTGGCCTCTCTGCGATGTTTTCGAAGCGGCATGTTCCTGCGGACGCTGCGGATTTGATCCAGGTCGACCTCAACCAGCGCCACGCCCACTCGCTCTCCACCGCAGTCGGCCGTCACCGCTCCCCAGGGGTCCACGGCCAGGCTGTGGCCGTACGAGGAGCGCCTGTCGTGATGCCGGCCCACCTGTGCCGCTGCCAGAACATAACACTGGTTCTCAATGGCTCGCGCCCGGAGCAGCACCTGCCAAATGAAAGGGACTTAACCCTTACAAACAATTCATTCTTTGACATCAGCCAACAACATCTATTGTACCTTTGATATGAAAATGGGAACAGCCTGGGATGCCTAAAAGTGACACACTTCTGAATACATATCATTGTTTACTTTTGTTATTTATTCTATAGTGTTTAAACATTTTCTTTTAGTGTTTATATGTTTTTATTTGGTAGTTATTAAGTTTTTAGCTCCAATGCTTCCTCATGGGGGAGCCTACACACTGGGAGGGATGGCTGGTCTTCTCCTGCGGGCGGGCGGTTGTTTGAGTGTGTCTGTGGGTACAATCATGGGGATATGGGGGGGAGAGGGGTAGCTTTTTCTTTTTGTATTATGGATGTTCTAATTGTTCAGCACTTTGAGTTGCATTTGAATGTATGTAAGGTGGTATATAAATAAAGTTTGATTGATTGATTGAGACATCACTAGGTTTCATGGATGGGGTCGCATGCTTAGGTCGCATGGATCACATGGTTGCATCCTACCTCCCAGTGAGCAGCTCCTGTCGCCTCCGTAAAGGCCGACGGGAACGTCAGGATCTCAGCACCACTCTTTTGCAACGCCAGCGAAAATTCTGGGAATCTCAAGTCGTAGCAGACTCCCAATCCGAGCTGACAGGAAAAGGTGATGTTCATGAGAAAGGGGACGTCACCACAGCCTGAGTGTCACTGCGGAGAAGACACCTTGCCAATGGGGGTTTGGACCGGCGGTACCAGAGAGGCTCCAGGGATGGTGAAGGCACTTTCATTGAGGAAGACGCCCTTTTCAGGAAGCGCCACGTCAAACAGGTGGCATTTCCGGTAGGTTGACACAATCTCTCCTGCATGTATATGAAAATGTGGCGGTGCAAACGTGTCATTTTAGGAGAACAATACCTTGATTGTTAATGACGACATGGCTGTTGTAAATTCGCGACTCGGCCTCCCAGTCACATCCTCGCTCATGGAACCCTCCCAGAGACAACCAGATGTCCAACTTCCTGTGACAAGGTCAGGGCATGGAGCAGGATAAAGTCAACTCCGATTGGCTGTTGCCAAACACATTTCCGCTGCATCTGATCACGTAAACATGCTCACAGATGACCACGATCAACCAGAATTTAACGCAATTATGAATCACACCAAACTCTAATATCTCTTATAATAAAGCCAAAGTACCTGGCCATCAGAGTGTATTGCTTCATTGTATCGCCCACCAGGGTTTCCGACAGCGCCAGGGTCTCCTCCCGGCTGGAGCCGATGTAGTCGAAAGCCTCAGGCAGGAAGGCCATACTGGCGCCTCGCCGCTTTGCCTCCTCTAGTAGCTCTTGGGCAGCGCGCAAGTTGGCCCGCTTGTCTGCGGTGACGTTCATCTGACACAATGCAGCTCGCGGATGGCAAGAACTGGACATCCTGCGCAGAGAACAGGTCCCAAAATCATCTCGCAAGCCTCGGTTAAGATAGAGTTTCAACAACGCCATGCAAAAGTGCTTCTAAAACAAACACAATAGACAAATATTGATATTATTGCCATTATATTCCTCTTTACATGTTGTGCACTACTGGCTTCCTCTGGGATGGAGTTCCGGTTGTATTCTTCTTTCATTAATCCCTTATTGTATTGACATAGGAGTAAAGTCATAATAACGGTAAACATTCAGATGAACAACAATTTCAATCCATAACATTAAAACGATCACTTTAAAATTAAATCCCACTTTAAAACTTCATTCATGGGCTTTCATCGGCAACGCTCATGCTCGAGCTATTTTGCCGTGAACGGCTCTGATTGGTCAAACACCGGACCGTGTCGTGCCCTGGGAGTAGTTCCTGGCTTGCTTCACCCCCTTCTGTGTCTCTTCAAGAAGTTTACATTTTGTTTTGCCACCAAAAATAGGCTGTTATCGGAATCACCAGCCTAACCATAACGCTCAGAGCAAAGGCTGTTGCCAAGAAACTGTCGATTCGAGACATTATTCCACGAAAGGACACACTGCCGCAAAAATTATACTTGCACATGCGATTCACGGTTTTGCAGATTACATGTTGAGGAAATAACGAATACAGTAGCCTACCTGCTGTGTAGCTTTGATGTCCAAACGGAGAGAAAGACTCTAATCTCGACCGATGACCTTAACGCGGAGAACAACATTGGCTCAAATCATCACCTATACACCTTCATGTTAAAATTTAACTGTCAGCAGCACGAAGAAGCGTGTTGTTTTTTTTTGTTTTTTTTGCACCGCTGATATGAAAGAGACAGACACATTAAAGTGTTTGTTGGCTAACTGAGTTTAAGGGTATCTGGCCAGATCACTTAGTTGCGTAGAGACTGACGTACAGTGCTGAAGTGAAAGAAAGTGGCATTTCATACAGGCAATCTCGCGGGCAGCTCTTCACCTCCTGACAAGGGTCTTCTTTGTCAGCAAGCTAAATCCAAAATGGCAGCGAACAGTAGCAGCACGACTTCAAAATCGGGTAACAGTAGCGGAGGAAAACAGTCTGCCCCCCCTGCCGAACAGGTACCACCACCGGTCCACCGTGCCCATTTTTTATTTTTTTTGTCTGATTGGTTCCGGCCACTCCGCGGCAGGGCGAAGACGCTAGGCTAGCCAATGCTAACGATATCTTCTCATCACAACCCCCATGCCCGGCGACAATTGTTTGTGTCGGTGTGAAATGTCGCAATGAATGCAGCTTCAAAATACAAATAATTTATGTATGGCGGATGCTTTACTTGTTTTTCTTCGTATAACCGTCTTATGGGGTTTATATATCTGGTGGCGTGGTATCGACGCTATAGGTAATCACTGTACACTCGCCGAGTCTACTAAGTTCTTTGCTGCCAAATTGAATTGGTGGTCAGTCGGCTAGCCTGGAAAGCAGCTTCATCGCAGTACCAGCGAGTGACTTTCTTTCTTTCAAGCTCGCATGGAAGGTTAGTGGTTGACATTATTGACATTAAAATGCGGGAAGGGCTGTGCTATAGTGGTGGGCGGGTCGATCCAAATATCGATAGTATCGATATCAAGTCAGTATAGATATTTGCACTATAACATCGATCTAGTAGTTTATTTTCTAGAAAGTACAGCAATACTGGAGATGAAAAATAAACAATACGTCACACAGGATCCTCCTATATTGAGCCAAAAAATTGGGGTGATCATATTGGCCCTACTCTGAATTGGTCGCCAGTCAAACACACCATTTGTCTTCTACCGCGCTTGTCCTTGTTATTGTCATGTGGGTTAGCCTATCCAAGATGACTTTGGGTGTGAGGCGGAATACACTCTGGACACAACTGTGAGGCACATGTTTAGCTCCTTGTCCATCATGCTTAGTCACTTGTTATCCTGAGTGGAATGTGCGGTAAGGGTTAAAATGAATTCAATTGTTTGACAGGTGGTGGCAATGTTTCAGAGGATGCGTCAGGAACAGCGCAGTTTGGCATCCAAAGCAGCCGAGTTGGAGATGGAATCAAATGAGCACAGGTGGGTCTCGTGAGATCTTTTCCTGTTAGAATGAACCTCGCAATTTGCGCATGCCAAAGAAGCAGTACCAAGGCCCAACACAAATAGCACTCATTTGTGAGGAACTGACACCCCCTCAAAGTAAATGATCAAATAGCTCAAGTCTTAATAAATACATAGATCAAAGTGTGATCCTGAAACACTTGATCATGTCAGACTTAAGCCTTGGTGTCGCAGACAAATGTAGCATGTCGTGGACGATTTTGAGTGCAGTGTGATCCTCTCGATGTTTGGTCACCTGCCTAGCATCTGGGACATTTCTCAACCACCAGGACTAACGTCTACCATATCGGAATTTTATTGTGTTTATGTTGTCCAAAAAATGTGCAAATGGTGATTGATGGTGCACTGTATTTCTTTCCACTTTCCCCTGTGATTGAGTGTGTTTCTCCCAGTCTCGTCATTGACACCCTGAAGGACGTGGATCCATCGAGGAAATGCTTCCGTCTCATTGGCGGCGTGTTGGTGGAGAGGACTGTGAAAGAAGTTCTGCCGGCATTGCAAACCAACAAGGAGCAGGTAACAGAGTTGTTGATAAAAATGAGCATTTTGTGGCTGTACTGTTGGATGACGTTTATATGCGCAAATAAATCTGCCACTTTGTTCTAACTCTGAACACTAGGTGGCGACAATGCTTATTTCAGCTTTTTTTTTTGCTGTGGATTTGAACTAGTGTTGCACATATAGAATATTTTTGGTATTTGGCTATCCGACTGGAAAATAATGAGAAAAATAAAGTTTGTGCATTAAGACAACGACAACATATGCGTAACCTCTGCACTAGGAAATTACTGGACGGGGGAAGGAAATTAACAACTGATTTGCATTTCTTAACAGCCAATCAGAGCGAATGTCACCAACATCAATTAGCATAAAAACCAAAATGACAGAACAATCTCTGATTACTTAACCATTTTAATCACTGTGCAAGATCGTATTTCACTTGATGAAAGTGTGACTGTGGACCACACAACAATCAATGACCTCCCAGCCATGTTACTTACTTGCCATAATGATTTTCAGAATCTGCTTATTTCTTTAAAGTAACCGCCACTCTTTCACACTTGCTATGGTGTTGTAATGTGACACAATGCAGGTGGTGATATTGCAGCATGTTTATTGCATAACGTTGAATTGACAGTGACGTCGGTGCAGTTATTTCCAACACTGCCATCATGGCCTCTATGCGTGACAACTAGGGTGACTCTCGCGAGCAATAGATTAGCAAGCAAAACAAACATGTATGTAGCGTTGTATTCAAAACATGACAGTGATTCTCCATTTTGCGTCCCCACAGATCGCCAAAATAATTGAGTCCCTCAACAGCATGATGCGGGAGAAGGGGCGCGAACTCACAGAGTACCGAGAACGTTACAACATTCGCCTGGTAGGCGAGGGTGAGAGCGAGGGAGTTAACCAAAGCCAGTCGACGGCATCTTCCAAGGACAGTGAAGGAGGCGGCTCTAAAAGCGGAGCTGGTGTTTTGGTTTCATAGTTTTTTTTTGGGATGCTCTCTCGCTTATTGAAAAAAAGTGGAAAGAATTTTAGGTTGAACAATGGAAGTTGCCTCAAGATTTTGTACTAGTGACAACTTCAAAATGTCACATACACTATCAAATGCATTTTCTGTTTTGGTAGGGCTCCAATGTCGTTTACGGTATGTTCATGTCTGTAAAATCATGTGGCAGCACGGTGAGGTCCTCACATGTTGGAACAATGTTTTGTTTTCTTGTTCTCACAAGCTTCAAGAATAAAGGTGTTTGCTAAGGTTTTTGTTGCGAGTCCTGCACTTTTGCATCTTGTCACACATGAGTAATTTGGAAACAATAGTCTGAAGCTCCATAACATGTTACGTTAATACATCATAAAACAAAGATTGACATTTAAGCATAAATCTGCAAAATAAACAGATTAAATAAAAAAAAAAAGTTGGACTTTACAATCAGTCAAATGTTATACCTGTACAAAAGTTTACATTATTATAAGCATTAAGGGACTAAATAAGTTATTTTATTCTTTTTTGTAATGTTTGTTTTTAAGGGTAGTCAAGCCGAAAATGTTCTTTCCAATACATATTCTATATTCTTTCCAATACAACATATTCTGGCCCTGGTCACTATTTAAAAATTACAAAATAGCTTCCGCTTTCTTTCATCCATCCTTATGTCTCTCACCGCTGCGTTGCTGTTTCCGGCTTCTCGCCGGCGCCGTTTTGGCAAGTCCGTCCGTCCGTCCATCCATCCATTCGTCCGTCCATCCATCCATCCCTCTCTGATCAAAAATCAAAGAATACATGTAAAAGGATGATACTGGCACGTTGATAACGGCACTATAGCGATACTCATTTTAGTATCGATTCTATCGATAGTTGTATCGATCTGCAGTTAGGAGATTCATCACCACCTGGTGGCACCACCGCTCTCGGTAGTGCCTGGTCAGCTACTAGCGGGGCTGCTAGGCTAGGCTAGGCTAGGCTAAGCAGCTGGCTTGCAAGTCAAGATTGGCTCCGTTCGGCAGGTCGTCCTGTGCGTGTTTGGTTGTGGTTCACTTTGCATGGAATGTATCTGTCCAAGAAATGTTCGCTTTTTCGCGCGGTGCTGAGCGCTCTGCTGCTGGTGACGCTGCTGCAGCTCCTCTACTTGTATTTGTCCAAGATCCAGGGAACGCAGCACCCGAAACGCTACTTCCGCGCCGGGGGCGTGCAGGTGTACCCCCAGAAGAACTCCCGCAAAGAACGCCTGAGGTTCTCTCTTTCCACCGGGGGGATCTTTGACCACAGTGGACAGTACCGCGTGTACAAGAACTTGATTCAGCGCGATTTCACTTCAGAGTCGGGTCCCAATGTTCTCACGCTGGTCACCCACACGAGCATAAACAACCTTCACCACCTGGAGGATCTTGCGGAGAGATGGAGCAACCCGCTTTCGGTGGCAATCTTTGCGCACGGCCAGGACGTCAAGTTGGCCACGGCGCTGCTGTACGCTCTCAGCGTCCGGTGCCCCCGCGTGCAGGCCCTGGTGGACTTCCACCTCGTGTGTCTCTCGGGGGAGACTGCCAGCTTCCCCGAACAGGACCACCGGCAGTTCACCGGGCTGGACGACTGCGCCGCCGTCTTCTCACGGCTGCAAGCCCACAGGGACAAATACCACAACTACGCTATCGGCGCAAACGTCGCCTACCCGAATAACCTTCTTCGGAACGTGGCCCGAGGGGGCGCCGAGTCCTCCTACGTCCTCGTCATTGACATCGACATGATGCCTGCCGCTGATCTGCACCGGCAGTTCCTGGCCATGGTCGCGAGGCGTCAGCCGGCCCCGGACCACGTTTTCGTCTTGCCCGCCTTCGAGATCCGCCACACCAGGAAGATCCCGGCCACCAAGGAGGAGCTGGTGCAGCTCTACCAGGTGGGCGAGGTGCGACCATTCTACGAGGAGCTGTGTCCTCACTGCCAAGCCCCCACCAACTACTCTCGCTGGGTCAACAGCCGCGCCGTTGACACATCCGGGGTCCTGGAGGTGGCCTACACGGTTACCTGGGTGGATCCGTGGGAGCCCTTTTACATCGGCCCGCGCAATGTGCCCCTCTACGACGAGAACTTCAAGCAGTATGGCTTCAATCGCATAAGCCAGGTTAGTAGCAGCTAGGGGTGTTAAAAAAAAAAATCGATTCGGCAATATATCGCGATATTACATCGCGCAATTCTCGAATCGATTCAATAGGCGGCCGAATCGATTTTTAAACTTCCATTTTCAATGGAAAAATATTCAACAAAACGTCTTACTTCAGGTTAGGGTTCACACCTTAAGCATAGAAGATGTTATTTTAATGGAACATTAAGCCTTAATATTTTATTACAATGCTGTTGAACATGAAACAGATTACAACCTGTAGAAGACTGAAGTTTCAGATAAATAAATAATACATTTTCATACAAATCTTAGACTGTACAAGTTTACTGATTAGTATTTTATAAATTTGAATTTAAAAAAATCGCAACAATCGACTTATAAATTCGTACCGGGATTAATCGGTATCGAATCGTGATACGAATCGAATCGTCAGATACTAGGCAATTCACACCCCTAGTAGCAGCTCAAATCAACTTTTATCATTCCTGCCATTTTTGCTGAAAACGCCTAAAAAAGGTGCATCAAAAGTATATTTGAAGCTGTTCTTGAACCACCATCAGCAAAGTTCGGTCTCTTTTAGATAACTGTATTTTTCTCCTAAAAAGTCAGAATCTGTTTACTGAGTAATGGAAGCTTGAACACACACACACAAAAAGGCGAATGTTGTATTCATCTAATTGTTTTTCACTAAATCTCCCTTAAAAAAAGAAATAGAATGAAAACAATACAGGATCGAAGCTTGCGGTTTTACCTAATTATAATTCAAGTTTGACGTTTTACACAGGATTTTCCAAAACAGGGGTTTATCCGCACATAAATTATGGTCCTGTCTTGACCAGGCCTGCGAGCTCCATGTGGCCGGGTACAAGTTCTCCGTGCTGAACTCTGCCTTCTTGGTCCACCTTGGCTTCAAGATCCAAGGCGAGTTTCACGCGAGGAAGGACGAGGAGAACCAACGCAACCGGCTCCTGTTTCGCAGCTTTAAAGAGACTCTGAAGAACAAATATCCAAACTCGAGAAGGCGATGCTAAAAGAAAAAAATCCATAACTTAAAAAAAAATAAAAATACGAGGGTGGACGTTTGGGTTTCCTGCACACTTCCTCTTCATCTGAAGAAGAGCTGTTCGGCCTGTGATGTCGTAAGATGGCCACTAGGTGGCAGCAGATGCAACTGAGACTTAGCTGGCAACTGCTAGTTGACATTGTACTGTATGTACTGTGACATTTTTTTTGTGGTTGTATTGAATTTATATTTATTGGAAAAAGTCACATCCACTGGAAATCATCACCTTATTGGTAGAGAAGATTCCTTCCTATTTATTTGAACTTTGTGTTCTTAAGCAGCTTTTTTTTTCTCATTCTCTGCAACAAGTATGAAGTTGCCGTGACAAGCACGACATACAAGTATTTATCTGTGCCGCCAGTTGCTGTATACTGTGCAAATCCATGAGAAATCTTGATCTAAGGTTTTTGAAAGCAAAAATGATACACTATACAATGTATAGGAGCTTATGGCCTAGCCTCTGTATAAACATACAGGGGGTGCACATACAGTGCACTGCAAATTGAGTAGTGGTTACTGTTACCTCACTTTTTGGTGGTGATACTTTCCAAGCCTCCCTACGATAGGTGAATTTTCGCAAAGTAGAGGGTGAGTTTTATCATTATTCTTCTTATTAGTAGTATTATTATTGTTAGTTTATTTTGGGGGGGGGATTTATGCCTCTTTTAAGCCATTACAAACACCCTCCACATGGCTGCCGACCTTTGAAACACTTGTTACACGTAACAAATGTAACTTTTAAATTGGAAAATGTCAAATAAATAGAGAGCTGTGTTGATAAACGAATGTGATCGGATGCACGGTTTGCCCCCGCCAGGTGCAAAAGACGACGAAACATCAGTTTAAGAACTATGTTCAAGTTTTTCTTTTTAATCTTTGAAAGGATTACTTTAACCTGAAAACGAGTTACAAATGTGACAAATGGAAAATCGCCGAAAGAGTGAATCTGCAATGAACAAACCACGAAGTAGCGAAGGAACACTGTACAGGTATCTGAACAAGCTGGCATTTGTGATATTTCCCCAATGCAACGCAATGCAAATTCGTCCTTTTATATGGTGAAAACAAAGGACGCATTGTATTGCTTTTGCCTGTGACTATCATACAAACCTGGCAGATTGTTGTAGTAGTCAAATGACATTTCATTACATGACAAGGACCCAAAGCACAAATTAGGAATTAGTATTTTTATGAAACAGGAAATTGTATCGTTTTAATAAGCTGCAATTATGTAGTAGTGGTATAATTGTGTTGTAATGAGGAAATAAAAATTTGGAAGAAAAAACAAGTGTTTATTCAGTTGTATTAAAATGACATATGTCTTAACGATAAGATCTATGCAATGTGAGCTGGAAGTGTTGCAGGTTCCTGAAATTTAACCTCTACATATAACTTATAAAGGGACAATGCTTTTCATTTTCAGTCTCTGGGCAAACATAAGCCATCCACATAACATGCAGAATGACAACAAACATTTGTTTTTAAGGTTAAGCAGAGCCTCTTCTGCTAGTTGTACCAATGGCTCTGTCCACAGAATGTATCCATTTCTTCCATCCTGCATACAGCAGTCTATTTCGGTGTAGCGAGCAAGAAAATAGTTTCAACAAATGTGGCTGTGTAATTGTGAAGCTCATTTTTGTGACATTATGCAGACGATTAGGAAATAGGTTTTACCTTGTTCGCCACAAAAAAAAAAAACACTGCGAAAAGATCAACCCGCGATAAACGATAACTCCATGACAACAAATGTTTTGCACTTTGTTTGTGTGTGCCTTTGTCTTTGCTGAATTATGGGGCTTATTACTCTTTTTTATTTTTTTTTTATTTTTTTTTCCCCCCCGGTTGAACTTCCATTTTAGTGGGCCCCACAAGTTCAGACCTCTTTTTGAAAGTCAAGACTTGGTTTTAGTGTAGGTTTGAATTGGATTTTGGTTAGAGTTAGGGTCATGCAATCAGTTGTGATGGTGAGGGTAAGTAGCGAGGAAATGTCAATGGGATGTCCCCACTAAGATACAAAGACAAACGTGTGTATAGGTGGTGGCGCTGAGCGGGTATGACAGCAGGGGTGCGAAGCTAAGACGTGTTAGTGTGGTGAGAAGGATTACGTCTATCTGTTAGGCCTCCTTTTCTCTTCCCCAGCCTGGTGTCACATCTCGTTATTTGGCGCATTGCGGCGGGGAATGCCTGCACCCGACCCATGAAACCTGTTGAGAGTAGCCATTGTGTCAGTTTTCCTTTCCAAGCTACGGGATTTTTTGCTTCTTTGTATTTTCTTTCGGTCCTTTTGGCTATCAAATTAAATCAAATCAAACTTTATTTATATAGCACCTTTCATACATTCAAATGCAACTCAACGTGTTGAACAAATAAAACATCCATAATACAATAAAAGGAAAAAGCCATCCCTCCCCCCATATCCCCATGATCGTACCCACAGACACACGCAAACCACAACATGGCGGGGCACAGAAGAACCCTGTCAGGAAAGGCAATCAGGAGGAGTTCATCCACACTGAGAGGGATGAATGCCAACCACCACAGCCATCCCAGAGACCGCCGGCCCACAGTGACTGCGGCCTGCTCCAAACAGACTGAAGAGAGCCACAGCTCCCTGGGGCCAAGGGGCCCCTGGGACAACCGCCCGCCTTCAGGAGAACATATATAGCTGTTGACTATAAATACAAATACGCTGTGGTAGCTAATGAAATACACTAAATCCCTGGAGCCAAACGTACCCTAACTCTAAGTTGCCAAAATCTTGGGTGTAAAGGTAATTGATATTTGTGGTTCCGAAGACTTCCGAAGGGAACCCAAAGTAACAGTTGATTGTCGCCATATGTCCAAGGTTTGCTAACTTTTGGTTCTGGCCACTTTTCATCTCAATATTTGCTACCTTGCGTGCAGCCATTAAAATGGAGCTATTAATAGTTGACCAAATGTGGTTTCACTTAGTTCTCAGAATATAAAAGAAAGCAGAAGCTTTAGGGAAATTTGGGTGGCAATATGATGGATTCTTGAAGTTCAAAGGGACTTCAATAGTCACTTCAGTGGAGACATGTTTGAAGTTCCAGGTAACCTTACTCCTACTTGAGCTGAATTTTTACCTCCTTAGTTGAGCCACCTCTGGCGTGGTGACCCCCAAGGAGGGCCGACATGTCGGAACGGCCTCCTCCCCTCGCAGCTCACTCACGGCGCCCTCCTGCTGCTTCCCCCCGCCGGCCACAAGCAGAGCTCTGCTCTCTTGGCCCGAGATGGCCGAGCGGGCGGGGAGGTGGCCCTCCTGCCAACCCTGCGCACGCAGGAGAGGGCGGACAGCCCTAATTGCTTTTGGCGTAAAGCTCCGTGACCCAGATAAGCCGCTGGAGATAAAGCCCACTTTGCTCCAGCAAACCTGCTCCGGTCCACACCAGTCACCCCCTCTGAGCTTCTCGGCGACTTCTGCCACCTTATTAGCAAGCAGCAGTGCAGGCACTCAGGCAGGGCGGTTGGAGGATCCCGGGCGACGTTGGGCTCACCGACGGGCCACGGCGCCTCGGGAAGCTTGTCAAAGCGCCCAATGTCGCAAGTCGGCAGATGGCAAAAGCAATGAAAAATGTTAACATAGAAATGAATGCCCCCCTCCAAACGCACACGCACACACTCGTATGTTCTCAGAGAGGGAAGTGGCCACTGAAGGAAGAGTCGGGTGACCAGACGTCTCGTTTTGGCCGGCACAGTCCTGATTTTGGGTCCCGGCAGATTTTGCCATGTGTATGTCAATCACACAGTTTTAACGCATTTAAGCATAATGAAGAAACTAAAATGATATTTAAGTGTTAAAGTCCTTCTTATTCAAAATTCACATTAGCGTTCTCATTTGCATCCACGTCTAATAGGTAGCAGGACAGACTTCCATATGAATGGACCGTCTATGCCGCTTACTTGTAGGGATGTCACGATAAGGGCAATATCGTGATATTGCGATATTAAAACTGCCGCAATATCGTCGTTGTCATTTTCACAATATTTAAAAGGAACACATTTGTTAAAAAAAAAAAGTCAGGTTGATTTCCATTTGTGCAGTTCTAGCACCCTCTAGTGGCTAGTTTATTAGTGCAATTTAATTTTCATTAGGGATGTTTTGGCCTTCTATGTTTCAAATCGTGTCTGTGTGCCCTGTGATTGGCTAGCAACCAGTTCAGGGTGTACCCCACCTACTGCCCAAAGCCAGCTGGGATAGGCTCCAGCAACCCCGCGACCCTTGTGAGGAGTAAGCAGTTAACCATTTAGTCATGCCTACTTCATTTAATAATATTCATTTGACAAACATGAAGTAGTTTTTTTGTCTTTGAGTGTAAAAAATCTGAAATGTTGTCCTATGAAACAGCGTCTTTTGGATGCTTGAAAAAGTTTGGTAGAGTCGAGTGCTCTCGCTATGATTATTTTGGTGATGGAGCAGATTAAGAGGATTTATATGTCAGATTAATTTGGAGCAGCCGGCCATCCGTCATCTGTCGCAGCGCACAACAAAGACTTTATGAGTCCAAATCAATAAAAGCTGTGCCACGTGGTGACAGTGTTTCTTTTCACTACTACCTTCACTTTGAGCTCCTCTTGTGCATTTCTTGCAATCGTTGTGTGTGTTTTTGTGGCACCCTTGCTCCACCCCCACCTAAAGTGCCACAGAAGTGCCACAGCAGCCTACTGGGCACCGATTGCCTTCCCGCTCGCTCGCTGGCAGAGGCAATCCCGCCATGGAGGCCGCGGTGGCGTCTGTGGCGCGGGGACCGGCTCGGCCCGGCCACAGAGGATCAGGGGGGGAGCTAAGTCACCAAAGCAGGAATTAATGAGCATTAGGCTCTTAGGTAAGAATAAGAGCCACCTTTAATCCTAAACAACTCCACTAACACCTGTTACATGAACACTCACGTTACATACTCCATGCTATATATATATGTCTCCGTCTCTATTTCTAACCCTCTCTGTTCATGTAAGACAACTCAGTATTTGTCAGTTTTGTGGTAAAAGTGAGGGGAAGTACAGAGCAAAAAGATAACAAAAAAACAAAACGCCATAAAGCAAAGGAATCCAAATACTAAATGAAGAACTAACCGATTCCAAATATCAACGAAACAAATGCACTCACCTCTACAGAAACAAACAAATGCACCCTCTAGTGGCTAGTTTATTAGTGCAACTTAATTTTCATTAGGGATGTTTTGGCCTTCTATGTTTCAAATCTATGCTAATTGTCAGATGAAGGGGAACCTAATTTGCTTGTGAAGCGATCAATGTGTGCTTGCATTAGCAAGTAAGCGCCTCAATATTGTTATTAGAGATTGTAGGTGGTTTATATGCATTGCTGTTATGTACAAAAGCACAATATTGTGTGTTTTTTTTTGTATGAGCTCCCTTTTTTACAATATCGTGATCTTTTTTAAATATCGCCAACGGCCCCACAATATCGTGATAATTATCGTATCGTGATGTTTGGATATCGTTACATACCTACCTGAATGGATGAACTTTTCATTTCTTTGGAGGTTGGGTTGACTTTCCATTTTTGTCAGTCCCGTCTTTTCAATTTGTCACCCATTTTCTCTTGCGGCCACGTTTGGGGAAGTTGACTACAGTTCCAAGGAACTTTAACTTGTAAATAATCACAGCTTGGACGATTTACAAAATTTGACAGGTCCGTCATTTGTCATCGCCAGATGTCATTTTATTCTTCAAGCCGAACCAAACCGTAATTGTCAGTAGTACCTTGCCTTACGAGTGCCCCAACTTGTGAGTTTTACCTGTCCTAAGCTGCTAATAGATGAAACATTTTGGGGATTCCCCATGACGTTGCCTTCCAAGAACCAAACAGCCTGTCAGAGTTCCCGGCTGTGTTGGCAAACAAGAAAAGCAATAATCCCAGCCATGCAGGCCAGTGCTGATTGGCCGGGCTATTTTTCCTCAACGCCGTCAATTAACGTGGAGCTTGTCGGTAAGCCGATCCCTCAAACAGCGGCCATGATAGTGTCTGTGGCGAGGGCCGTGTCACGTAGTATCGTCCGTTGATTCAAGATGTGGACGGGGGTCAGAGGGGTGGTGGGGGAGGGGGGGGGGGGGTCACCTCGCTGCCCCCTACCAAGCCCTCCTTGTGTGAGGTGAGGCGGGTGGAGGGCGTGTTTAGTCGGGTGGGGCGTGATGGGATGGAGCTGTCTGAGAGGATCCTGCTATTGAGTTGCAAATGAGCTTGTAATTAGCCCCTTACACATTTGCCTGGAGGGATTATGCGTGTGCGTGCATGTGTGTGTGTGTGTTTTTAACCCATTTTCCCTGCCACTGTGTTAAGTCGATAATACTAATTACTTCTCCTCCCAATTGCTTGTTAATTGTGTGGATTTATACAGCATGCTAATACCACTATCCCCCCAACACACACACATATGCAGACCCCCTACTTGGCTTGATGGTAAAATCAACAGCTCTTTTTTTTTTTTTAAGCCGCAAATTAATTATGCCAAAAAATACACATAGAACAGTTGAGAAATGAGTTGTGTTTGTGTGTTGGGGGTGGGTTGTAAGTGGAAGAGTGCAGATGTTCAGATGATGATGATGATGATAATCTTCTTTGCTGTGGATCATCCGTCACCTGACGGCAACCTCCCCGAGAATCGGTGCACGGATGAATTGATCGGTGCCATGCAGGTCCCTCGGTCCACGGAGGCTGAAGCTAATCGTCCAAACAAGATGATGAGCTGACTGTCACCTCAGGGTAGGGTACCCCCCCCCCCCTCCCCCTCCCCCACCACCACCACCGTCCAATGCACTCCAACCCAGCCCAGCCCGGTCCTCTAATCCTTCTCCAAACAACCGCAGAGATGCTAATTGTATCTCGCTATAAATACCAGTTGACTCCTGGTGGCCCCACTTTTCTTGGTGACGGTGGACGGCGGTGGCCACAAGATGTTCCCGCTGCCAATGTTCACGGCCGAGCAAGTGGCCCGCGTGTGCGAGAACCTGGAGGAGACGGGCGACATGGAGCGCCTGGGCCGCTTCCTGTGGTCCCTCCCGGCCGGCCAGGCCCTCAACCGCCACGAGTCTGTGATGCGCGCCCGGGCCCTGGTGGCGTTCCACAGGGGCAACTTCCAGGCGCTCTACCAGATCTTGCAAAGTCACCGCTTCACGCGGGAGTCGCACGCTAAGCTGCAAGACCTGTGGCTGGACGCGCACTACCGGGAGGCCGAGAGGCTCCGGGGACGCCCGCTGGGTCCGGTGGAGAAGTACCGGATACGCAAGAAGTTTCCCTTGCCACGAACAATCTGGGATGGCGAGCAAAAGACTCACTGTTTTAAGGTAACATCTTTTCCTATCTGATTTTGACAAATAATCCAATTGCAATTTTTTTTCTCTCAATATTGACATTTGATATACAAATATTATTTTTGAAAGTCCTCTTTTCATGTATTTTGTAACAGACACAAGCAATAATTGAATCTATTTTGTAATAAACATCATATAGACACGTAAACATTTTGCTTTTATAAGTCAATCATATGAAAGATAGTTTATCAACTTCAATTTCTGTTGTTAACCACTTTGGACTTGCAATCTGAAATCAGATTACAACAATAAGCCTGCAAATATGTGGCCAGAAAGCTGACATTCTGAAATAAGGCCACTCATCTTCAAGATCTCAATCACTCAAATTGACATCTCGTTTGCGTATTGTCATCATTTGCAGAAGATGGAATAAGTAGCAAGCCAAGGAAGGATAAAACATCTGTTTTCAAATTGCCACCATTTTTCACTCTGCCATTTTTCTGTCCTTTTTGAATGTTTTCGAAATTGCTTTTGATGGCCGTGTGCGTGCGTGCGATTCATGATGTGACAGGCCTGGTTACAATACAGGCGGCGGTGCTTTAAGCTGCTAAACATGATCCAATTGAGTGGATCCACAGTGACTTCCAAGTCCATCTTCCAATAATATCCCATCTAAGACCATTACAAGGGCATGATACACCAGTCCTAGCACACAGTAGCGGACTAGACCCAGGCCTTAGTCCAAAATCGGATTTCAATCAAGTATGTTAATATTATCAACCACTTTAACATTAACTTCAACATTAAAACTGTGCATAAATAAAAAACAAACAAACAATATATATATAAACTTAGTTTTTATTTTGACAAAACTACTGCTTGTAAATTGTCCATTTTTGTTACCATCAGCAGTTCTCAGTGACATACTAGTTGAACAAATATTTAAAAAAAATAATAATAAATGTATTGAAGAAAATAAACAATATGGCAAGCTAATACTTAAACAATGATGGAACAAAACAGTTTATGATTTCATAAACAATTGAGAAAATAAAGTTGAATACTTGGGTCTTAAAACGGTGCTAAAATGTGCATAATACTTTGGTGCCACGGAACTGTGTTAAAAGTGCATTAAAGGGTTTTATTTAGACAAAAGTAGTGATGTGGCATCTTGAGGCAATTTTTAAGGTGGAATCAGGAAGTAGGTTATAGATGGGAACAGGAAGTAAGTAAAATTGAGTTTACGGTAGTGTTTTTTTTTCCCCCTCAACACTTTAAAGAATTTAAATTCATCTCCAGAGTTAATTAATGCTTTAATTTTGACAGCTCTAGTATGACATAAACAACATTAATCCAAACATTTGATTTTACTCACCCATAAATAAATAAATAAATAAATAAATGAATAAATAAAATAAAAAAAGTAAAAAATAAAAAATGAAA
The DNA here is from genome assembly GCF_051991245.1 of Festucalex cinctus. Classification (NCBI taxonomy): domain Eukaryota; kingdom Metazoa; phylum Chordata; class Actinopteri; order Syngnathiformes; family Syngnathidae; genus Festucalex; species Festucalex cinctus. Next base: position 16,133,040 of record NC_135426.1, read on the forward strand.
AATGCTGGTTTAAAACAAATCCAATATGAGTTCAAAATAAACCAACATTTATTTATTTCAACCTTAAAGCTTCTGGGTTAAAAAAAAACAAAAAACTCTTTAACCCAAAGTTATTAGGTTAGAAATATGGGTTGAGAAAAAAAACAACCTTTAGCCAGCACGTTAACGGGGAAATAAATAAATAAATAAATAAATAAATAAAGACAAATAAATGATTGAGAAGTCAGGATTTGCTGGGAGTTAATTGCTCATGGGCACCCCCTGGTGGTGGTGGGGCCCTAAACTGCTTGTTGTTGTTTGTCACAAGGAGAGGACCCGCAGTTTGCTGAGGGAGTGGTACCTGCAAGATCCTTACCCCAACCCATCCAGAAAGAGGCACCTGGCCCAGGCCACGGGACTCACCCCCACCCAAGTTGGCAACTGGTTCAAGAACCGCCGGCAACGTGACCGCGCCGCCTCCGCCAAAAACAGGTCAGCCAGCCGCGACTCATTTCAAATTAGGCAGCAATATTTTTGACCATTTATTCAATTGCCATGTTTTCAAGAAAAAACAAATTTGATTGACCCATTATTTCGACATATTTCAACGTTCCAAGTTCCCGCCAAGCCATTCATGTTGTCCTTCCTCTTAAAATGAGCTCAATCAGGACTTTGTTGTGCAACAATGAAAAATACACCTCAGTTTTGACTTCCTGGCAGGCTGCTACCAAATATGGGCACACTGGAAAGCAGCCATTCTATTGCATTGACCAGAAGTGGAGAAAGTCAAAGCCCTGCCACAGTTTGGCTGTTCCAGTAAACAAGCTCGTTACCCTAGAACAGGCGTGTCCAAACTTTTTCATTTGAGGGCCACATACAGAAAGACGCAAGAGCCACATAATGTTATGAAGAGAAATTGTGTTTAGTCCTAAAAATTGTGCAAATAATTTATTTGTGCTTTTGCATATTTAGAAAAATGCTACAGTATATAAACCATTTTATTTGTAACAGGGTTATTATAGTTTGGAAATTTTTCATTTTAGTTAGTTTTTATTATTTTTGGGGTGGTTCTGTTTTTATTAGTTTTAGTTCTTTAATAAATGCTTAGTTTTAGTTTCAGTATTAATTGTAGTTTTAAATAAAAATGTGTATTACTTGTGCGCAATATTTAAAAAACCGTGGGAGCGACGTCATCTGAAGGTGCTTCTCTATTGGCTGCTGCTAAATGATGTCACTTCTGTGTGACATACTTTCAAACGTCCTTATTCCGGTTGCTATCAAAATAAATCTACTAAAAATCACACCAAAGACTAAAACGAAGGACATTTTCGATACAATTAGAGTTTGTTAGTTTTGTAAACATAAAATGTAATTTCAGTTAGTTTTCGTTTTTTTAAAAAGCATTTTTATTTCGTTTAACGAAATTGTTTTTTGAATTTTAGTTTGAGTTATTTCGTTAGTTTTAGTTATTACTAAAATAACCTTGAATAGCACCTGTGTTTTTCGACACCCTCCCTTCTTACTTTGACCATCTAGAAAACATTTTTGTTTTTATTTTATTTGAACTGAGTCAAATGCCATTTTTACCATATGCCGCGGGCCACTGAAAAATGTACGGAGGGCCGCAAATGGCCCCCGGGCCGTAGTTTGGACACCACTCCCCTAGCAGTACCTGTGGCTGAAGCCAATCTGTGGCAGGGTTTTTGCTTTCTGGCTCTGGATTTGACACCTCTTTCATACTAAGCCAGTGCAGTGTGAAAAGGGCTTTACAGCTAGTACGGCACCCGAAGAACATACATTGATTGAGTGACACGCTCCATTAATGCTGGAAAATTATGACATGCAGTTAGCCTGCTAATTAAGTGACTATGCTAACTTATAGCTCACTTTTTTCTTCCTCTAGATGGCTGAAAAGGTTATATATAGTAGGTTGCATGTGAGCTCGTATTTAAGATCTGTCTTTGCTCCGAGGCAGACTGCAGCAGGACCCGGCTCACCTCCCCTCAGACCAAGACTGCCGCCCCCGCTCGTTGATGCCCTCCCCACGGAACTTGGGCAGCCCGGAGGCCAGCGACTGCAGCACGGGCACCGAGCGCAGGGGCACGGGCGCGTCCACGCCGGACGTCAGCAGCGACAGTGAATTTGAGTCCTGAGACGGCTAAAAACACCGTGGACGTGCTGGGAATGGCCTTCGGCCGAGTCTGTCAGGGCGAGGAGGTCATCACACGTTAGCAAAAAAACAAAAAGGTCATGACGGTCAAGCACTTATACGAGCCCCTTACGTCACCTTGACAGCACGAAAAAGGCTATCTGGAAATAACGCCTTCAAGTGTTTCTTGTTGCTCGATTGGGCAGCACAGTGCCTGGCTCTGCATAGGTGGCAAATGGACAGGTGAAAACTTTGTACTTGATTAAGTACAGGTGCAGATACTTGTGCAGAAAAAAAGATTAAACTTCTTTACTGAAGTAAATAAATAAATACAAAAAGTACAGACGAAAGTATGAATGAATTTATATTAGTTAAATGACTTGGCATAATGGGAAAAAACATTTCTGCATAAAAAATAGTTTCTCCGTTTTTTTAATCAATTTACATAGTGTGCATACTTAGAAGGGAAAAAAAATCACAACTCACTTTTAGGCTACCAAATTTTGTGATATTTGTATCCAAACTAAAAAAAGAAAGTTGTAGCGAGCAAATGCTCTAGTCTAAACACAACGAGCATATCACCGCCTTAAAAGGATCTCAGGGCACCACTAATAACCTGCTGATGTCATGTGACGGATTTTTAAGCCACGCCTACCATGTTGATCGGAAGAAAATCTCGGCGACGTGTGCCACTCGCCGACTTTCTTCCGAAGCGTTTAAGAATAAAAAAAGAAAGATTGTTGAATGTCAATAAATCAAACTTTTCTATTCAAAGCGAGGCTGTTATTGTTTGTACTTGACTTTATATCTATCTATCTATCTATCTATCTATCTATCTATCTATCTATCTATCTATCTATCTATCTATCTATCTATCTATCTATCTATCTATCTATCTATATCTATCTATCTATCTATCTATCTATCTATCTATCTATCTATCTATCTATCTATCTATCTATCTATCTATCTATCTATCTATCTATCTATCTATCTATCTATCTATCTATCTATCTATCTATCTATCTATCTATCTATCTATCTATCTATCTATCTATCTATCTATCTATCTATCTATCTATCTATCTATGGCTATAGCTAGCATCTGTCTATTTAGCTAGCTAGCATCTATCTATCTATCTATCTATCTATCTATCTATCTATCTATCTATCTATCTATCTATCTATCTATCTATCTATATCTATGCTAGCTAGCATCTGTCTATTTAGCTAGCTAGCATCTATCTATCTATCTATCTATCTATCTATCTATCTATCTATCTATCTATCTATCTATCTATCTATGCTAGCTAGCATCTGTCTATTTAGCTAGCTAGCATCTATCTATCTATCTATCTATCTATCTATCTATCTATCTATCTATCTATCTATCTATCTATCTATCTATCTATCTATCTATCTATCTATCTATCTATCTATCTATCTATCTATCCATCTATCCATCTATCTATCTATCCATTTTGTGAACCTCTTGCTCCTCACAAGGGTCGCGTGTGGCGCTGGAGCCTATCCCAGCTGGCTATGGGCAGTAGGCGGGGTACACCCTGAACTGGTTGCCAGCCAATCGCAGGGCACACAGAGATGGACAACCATCCACAAACACAAGCACACCTAGGGACAATTCGGAGGGCCCAATTAACCTGCCATGCATGTTCTTGGAATGTGGGAGAAGACCGGAGTATCCGGAGAAGACCCACGCAGACACGGGGAGAACATGCAAACTCCACCCAGGAAGGCCGAAGGCCTGGACTCGAACCCGAGTCCTCAGTCGTGGAAGGCGGACGTGGTAACCACTCATTCACCGTGCATATACTGTATATATATTACTTTGATGAATATTACTCAATGTTTCTTTAAAGCAGACAAACTCTCTGATGACTTTGTTGTGGAGATGTCGGTGGAGTTTTCTTTGACAGTTTGTAAACCCAGTTGGCACCAGGCAGGGTCCTTCCTTTGCAACACAAAATTGGACATATGTGCCTAGAAGGAATAGGCTTTTTTTTTTTTTTTTTTACCTGCAACTGCAAGCAGTTTGCTCATGTATTTGATGTCTGTCATTAAGGTAGTACTTTGAGAGACAAATATTTTTGTGGTTGGTACTTTGAGACCAAACCTTGAAGAAGCACCGGGTACAGATGAATTATGGATGAAAGGCAAGCACATGAAAGGAACAAAGATGAGAAGGAGGAGGCAATGCTGCTGTCCCACCCAAGTCGGCCTCTAAAGCGGGCGGGTCTACTCGGCCGGCCTGTAAGGTGCAGAGGTTGCACAGAGAAGGTCGGTTGGCAGGACATTGGATCTGTTCCTGGCGCCAAGATGGACAGCGAGGGTCGAAGAGTAGTGGTCTGCGACAACGGGACGGGGGTACGTCAAACACTTTTGCACTTCCTGTGCGCTGACTTGAGCTCCTGTTTATGTGTACAAAATAACAACGAGCTGAGAATGCAGCAGCCTGTCTGGACTTGTTGCCCTCCGAGGCCAGGCCGCCATACAAGGCACTGAAGGTCTCATTTGAGCAGCCATTGGCTGAAATATAGGAAGTGAGATCTCAGGTGCTGCTTTTTCAGGTGGGGCTTCTTTCTGACATCAGTCCGATTTTGGTGGAATGTGCTGGCTTGGAATGTGTTTGCAAGGCTGAAATTGGAATCAAATGCACTGAGACACACTACTTAAGCACGCTACTAAAATGCTCTTCTGAAATGCTGCCACAATTTGTATGATCTACTGAAATATACATTTCAGTAACAAAACATTGGTTTGTTTTGCGGGCTATTCATTTGACCCAACTTTTGGGGATAAATAAAGAACCCCAAAAATGAGCTCAGTCCCTTTTTGACACAATTTGGGCTATTTTTGATCCAACTCTAATTTTTTTAAAGTGTATGACTCACTGAAATACACAATTTAGTAACGTGTATGAGATGAGTAGTGTACAAGAGAGTGCTTCTGGAGTATGCATGAGAATGTTTCAGTACTAGTGTGTGTGTGTGTGTGTGTGTGTGTGTGTGTGTGTGTGTGTGTGTGTGTGTGTGTGTGTGTGTGTGTGTGTGTGTGTGTGTGTGTGTGTGTGTGTGTGTGCGAGACTGTTTCAATACACTCTTAAAAATTGTTGAGTCGAAAAATAACCAAATATGGGTGAGGTGCCCAAAAATTGGGTCCATTGAATAACAAAAAAAATGTATGACAACAACAACAACAAAAAATGAGGTTGTTTGGTGGGTTTCATTTGACCAAACCTTTCTGATTAAACAAATAACCCCAAAAATTGGGGTCAGCCCCAAAAACCCAAAAGTGGGGTCAAAATGAAAAACTCACAAAATAACTTAGGCTTATGTGTTATTTTTATTTTTTTATTTTTTTTTCATACATGAATAACACAAAAAGTTGTGTCAGTTCCATTTTTTTTTATTTTTTTTTATTTTTTTTTTACACAAATGCTTTTGAAATGTAGCTTGTATTAGCCCAAAAAAACAGTAATGTGTGTGTGTGAAAGAATTTCAAAGGTGCTTGTGCGAATGTTTGATTAGTGTGTGAGCGAAAACAATCAGTTCACTCTTAAAACTGCCAGGTCAAAATAACCCAATTTTTGATTAAAAAAATAAATAAAAATCAACTGACGCACTATACCCAACATTCTGGGTTGCTTTGTACAAAACATAATTAAAATTGATCCAAATAGCATGTTGGCTCAATTTTTTAAGTAATATAGTTTTTTGTTTATTTTTGTCGAAGCAGTTTTAGTTTGAGTCTTAGTTTTAGTTTAGTGTGTGAGAGAGGTAATGGTGAATATGACAAGCATTCCTAATGGTTTTCCTGCATTGTTGACAAATTCAACTATATGCTTTTTCTTCACGGAACCCATTTGCTGAAAAACTGCAGTTTTTGTGCTCTTTTTAGACCATTTGGTCTAAGGTGCCCCTAAATGGCACCAAAACCCTGAATAAAAAACGAAAGTCTGTATGAGAAAATGACTCCAAAGGACTATGTTGTATATGATACATGTGGGCTTCAAGGCAAACTTTGTATGGAAGTTTAGCCTGGGTTGTTAGCACATTTTTTCCAAATCAAATCATCTGTGAGAATAGCTTTTGCTAGCTGGATGAATCCAATATAACAAATAAAGAAAATAATTTGGCTCCCGTGCGCCTCCTCTCCAGTTTGTCAAGTGTGGCTTTGCGGGCTCCAACTTCCCTGAGCACATCTTTCCCGCCATGGTGGGTCGGCCAGTCATTCGATCCACCACCAAAGTGGGCAACATTGAGATCAAGGTAACGAGCGACAGCAAAGCGCGGGAAACTGGTGCCGCGTTTGACTCTCACCGGGTCTGGCCTCTCAGGACCTGATGGTGGGTGACGAAGCTAGCGAGTGCCGCTCGCTGCTGGAGGTGGCGTACCCCATGGAGAACGGGATGGTCCGCTGCTGGGACGACATGCTCCACCTGTGGGACCACACCTTCGGACCCGAGAGGCTGGACATCGAGCCGTCCCGGTGCAAGGTACCAAAGAGTAGCGCTTCTTGAACGTGCGCCACTCTGACGGTTTAGCTCCTCGTCTCACACGCGCGCGCACGCAGATCCTGCTGACAGAACCACCGATGAACCCCACTAAGAACCGCGAGAAAATCGCCGAGGTCATGTTTGAGAAGTACCAGTTCCACGGCATCTACGTGGCCATCCAGGCTGTGCTCACGCTATACGCTCAAGGTATGGCCACTCACATCTCAAATGTCTTCAATTTTGTCAAGTTGCTCCACTGATTCATTTTTTTTTAACAATTTTATTTCCTGAAATGGATTTGTGGTGTAAATCGGATGCCTGCACTACCATAGAGCGCCTCTAGGGGCACCACTATGGCGCCACAACACTGCCAATAAGATTTGGTATTGAACAAAAAAAATGTGGAAAAATCTGCATTGGCATTGAAACAAGTATTGGCATTGTAAAAGGTTGTATTGAAAAATAAAATACAAACATTGAAAAAACACTATTTTCTTTAACCATATATTTTTTTTGTATTATGATGTCTTTTTCAATGCCAATCTGCAGATTTTTTTTACGCTTTAGAGCGCGCCCTCTGTCGGCTAAAGGCAATACCTGAATTCCCTGCGGCATATATTATACATATTTAGCTAGCATGCTAAGTGGTTTACTCCAGAAACATTAACACTGACGCCATAAGGTTATATGTAGAAAAAAACAGACTTACATGAGGTTTAGGAGTTCCTGGTCAACTATTGTATCCACGAGTCTGTGTCGATATGCCACAGGGAATTCAGATATTGCTTTTAGCCGACAGGGGGCGCGCTCTCCTCTCTCCTCTCCGGAAAAGCTGGAAGGCCCCTCCACGTTAAAACACTGCCAATAAGCTGAAACTGGGGGGGGGGGGGGGGGGGTGAAAATGAAAACACAGTGAGTTGAAATTGAAAAACTGTGAAACTCGAGAAAAAAATAAATAAATGAAATCGTAAAAAATAAAATAAAAAAAATCTGCAGTTTGGCATTGAAAAACATCATAATACAAAAAAACATGGTTAAAGAAAATAGCGTTTTTTTTTATGTTTGTGTTTTATTTTTCAATACAACCTTTTACAATGCCAATACTTGTTTCAATGCCAATGCAGCTTTTTCCACAATGACAATTTTTTTTTCAATACCAAATCTTATTGGCAGTGTTGTGGCTCCATATACACCACATCGATTCTGCTGATTTCGAGGGAACACACAAAGCTGATATTATTACCCAAATTGGGTGTGCATCAACCTTTGAATGGCCTGCAAAGGTGCGTTTAGAGTCGAGAGCTTGAGGGGTTTTTGACAGGAGCGGCAAAACAAAAATGAAGAATAAAAAGAGATTTCTGCCAACAGGTCTGTTAACCGGGGTGGTTGTGGACTCGGGCGACGGTGTCACTCACATCTGTCCGGTGTATGAGGGCTTCTCCTTGCCACACCTGACGCGCAGGCTGGACATCGCTGGCCGGGACATCACACGTTATCTCATCAAGGTAGTCAAAAGTTCTCATTTCATCTGTGCTCTATTCTCTCAGTTGTTGAAATAAGAGGAAAGTCTGCCTAATTAAACAAACAGTAAACAAACAGCTGTAGCATCGTGAGGTGGGAACAGTCAAATTGACCTGGCTGAGGTGGCAGGCTATAGAAAACACTCCATTTTGACGTCCCCGTTTGTGACCTCAGCTGCTGCTGCTCCGCGGCTACGCCTTTAACCACTCGGCCGACTTTGAGACGGTGCGCATGCTGAAGGAGAAGTTGTGCTACGTGGGATACAACATCGAACAGGAGCAGCGTCTGGCCACGGAAACCACCTACCTGGTGGAGTCCTACACGGTAGGCCTTACCTGACACTCGTCACCCGAGCTTTGGGTCGCGATGCCCAATCAAGGCTTCTGTTTGCAGCTGCCTGACGGCCGGCAGGTGATGGTGGGGGGCGAGAGGTTCAGCGCCCCGGAAGCTCTCTTCCAGCCTCACCTGATCAACGTGGAGGGGGCCGGCGTGGCTGAGCTCCTCTTCAACACTATCCAGGCGGCCGACATCGATCTCAGGTGGGGGGTCAAGTCACATGACTGGTTGTGGAGTATGGAGGACCAAAACTTCAAAAATTAAAAATTAAAAATTAATTACTTAACTCATTCACTGCCAATGACGACTATAGACGTAAAAAATCCAAGCAAACAGCCAGTGCAAATTTTGACAAGAAATTTGAATTTAGTTTTAGTTATACATTATTTTCATTCATAGTTATTAATCCCAATTGTTATTAATAACAACAATGACAACAATTTCATTGCTAAGTGCTACCATCGTGCATAGTGATTGGTCTTGGTCTTACTGAGACCACAAACTGGGTCTCGACCTCCAGAAGTCAATTTAGTCGACTAAAATTGCTCCTTATTTTTTTTCAACTAAAGTTGGATTAAAACTCAAATACAATCAGGTGACTAAGTTATGACTAAGGCTTTAATTATATTTAGTCAGAAGACTATAACTAAAACTAAATTGAAATTTCTTTTTTTTTAATTAAAATTTTAATTTAATTTTATTTAATTTTATTTTTGACGTCTATAGTCGTCATTGGCAGTGAATGAGTTAATTACTTAATTACTTAATTACTTAATTACTTAATTAATTACTTAATTGATTAATTAATTAATTAATTAATTAAAGTAAAAATGAAAGCGGATATCAAAAATATTATTCACAAATTAAATTCAAAAAATAAATATAAATGGAGGAGTTTGCATGTTCTCCCCGTGCCTGCGTGGGTTTTCTCCGGGTGCTCCAGTCTCCTCCCACATTCCAAAGACACGCATGGCAGGTTAATTGAATTGTCCCTCGGTGTGCTTGTGAGTGTGAGTGGTTGTTCGTCTCTGTGTGTCCTGTGATTGAAATGTTTTCTAGGTTTTGGTCATGTGACATTCACAAGCTGAGCTGTGATTGGTTAACTGAGCCCTTGTGATGTCATTTTCAGTCGACAGCAAGTTGCAAAATGTGTTTTTAAAGGTACTAATTGGACATGAAAAAGAATGAAAATATCAAATATGTTATAGGCAAAATATTAATGTTTGACTGCCAAAAATGTCTAAATAAGTAAAGTTTCTCTTTAAGTAGAAGCACCTGTTTTTATTTTTTAGGTTTTTATTTTTATTTCTTGAATTTTGTTTTTATTTTTTATTTATTTATATTTTGTTGTTTTTACTTCTATTTATATATATATATATATATATATATATTATTTTTTTTTTTTAAATTTTAATTATATTTTTATATCTGTTTTTATTTTCACCTTATGTATTTATTTATTTATTTTTAATTTTGGCAGTTTTTGTCCTCCATAGACAGGAGGGAAGTCGGGGCGAGCTTCGCTGCCACCTAATAAGTGTATGAAACCCGTTTTGGATGTTTTAATTTAACCGTTTGCAGGGCCGACTTCTATAAACACATTGTCCTGTCCGGGGGAAGCACCATGTACCCCGGCCTCCCGTCCAGACTGGAGCGAGAGATCAAGCAACTCTACTTGGAGAGAGTTCTGGATGGAGACACACGCAAGTTGGCTGTAAGACGACACAAACATTCCCGTGTGAGCATTGGCATGTATGAGGGGCCATCAGGGACACAATTCAGGATTTCCTCACACACGCACAATGGAAATACTCTTACTGAGATGCTGAAAACATCTCAAACACGTGTTTTTTCACAAGTGGATTGTGTTACGTCCCGGACGGCCTCTCATAGGTTTGTGTTGTCAGTCGCACTTGAAGACGTTGCGCTTGATATCCGCAGAAGTTCAAGATTCGGATCGAGGACCCCCCGCGTCGCAAACACATGGTGTTCCTGGGCGGCGCCGTGCTGGCCAACATCATGAAGGACAAGGAATCCTTCTGGCTGACCAGGTCTGAGTACCAGGAGAGTGGCCTCGGTGTGCTGCAGAAATTGGGAGGTGGTGTCAGATAGAAGCTTGTTCAACAATCCTCATTTGACTCAACTTGTAATAATAGTCCAAGCAGTGCTGATTCAACTCCTGTTCATGAAGGGAGCGATTCTTCAATGTTCTCTTGCTGTCTGAGTGTTGATTAAAAAAAAAAAGAATCTCGTTTATATGAGCTTGAAGAGCGGGCAAGGATTATTTGAAATACATATACTGATTTATACAGCTTGAATATTGTGGAAGTTCCCCACTTAGTTTGTTTCATATTTTCAGACAAACATGATAAAGGCAGCTGACAGAGAATATACGGGTTTTATTTATTTTATTTGGCAACATTTTTAAGAAGAGTAATAATAAATATTTGACTTTTGGTTTTTATTTAAAAAAAAACAACTTTAAATATAGATGGATGTCTTGCTTGTTGTCTGGAATGAATAAGGAAAATTCAAATAACAGAATTTCTTTCTTTTTTTCTAAAACGAAGAGATTATATAGACACAAATGGCAAAAACGGCTTTTCTACTGTTATTTTAACTCATTTGCTCCCAATAACGTGTACATACGTTTTTGTTTTTTTAATGTTTTAAGTGTCCCAAAGACGTATCTATACGTTTTTTCTCTTTTTTTATGCTAGAGCATACAGAAGGCTTTGATGCAGCCTCTAAACTGCAAAGAACGGTTGTAGAAATGGTAGTTATTACACAAACGGCCAGCAGGTGGCAGCAGAGCAAAGGAGATCAACCAGAGCCATGTAGAAAAAAAGCTAAATTACTTAAAATTTAGAATAGATTTGTGAAATCTGATGAAACTTAGCTCTCTTCTAATGCTAATTACTGCAAAACAAACAGGTTGAAACACACTTTTTTTTCCTAATGAAAGAAGAGACTTTAATCTTTTTTTTTGATAGGTTCCACGTTTTTATAGCAATAGAACACAATCTTCCGTGGGCCTTGCAAAATCAGTCAAAATCCAGTAAAACAGCTGGGAGCGAACGGGATTGTTTCTGTGAAAATGGCCGGGAGTCAAAGAAAATGTTTTGGAAGTTGTCAATGCACAGCATTCCTCATACTGACCAGGAGATGGCGACAATGTGGCCAATAAGTAAATAATGAAAATGAGTTTGAATTTAAGCCAAAGTCGTCATCATGACAGACCAGTGGGTGGCGGTAGTGTGGATAGCAAGCGCCGTTGAACACGCAGAAGAAGAAGGATCTAGACAAGCTCTCCCTGATGAATGTGCCTGACCACATCTGTCAGCGGATCACTGACTTCCTAACAACACACAGGAGGATTGTGTCGGACACCCGGACCATCAGCACCAGTTTCCCGAGTCAAGGCTGTGTACTTTCCCCTCTACACTAACTGCTGCACCTCTGGCCACCAGTCTGTCAAGCTGATTAAGTTTGCAGATGACACCACCCTCATTGGGCTCATTTCAGACGGTGATGAGGCTGCCTACAGTGGACCATCTGGTGTCCTGGTGTGCCAGCAACAACCTAGTGCTAAAGGCCCAGAAGACATGGAGATGGTGGTAGACTTCCGGAAAGCACCAGCTTCATTACTCCCCCTCACCTTGACAGACATCAAGAAGGCCCAGCCCTGCGAAGAAGGTGCCAGCTAAGATGATCCTCACTTCCTCCATTACTGTGTGGTACACTGGGGTCACTGTCAGGGACAGATGCAGTGTGTTGTTCACTCTATCCTTTACTTTAATGTTTATATTGTCATTTTAATGCTATACTCGTTTTTATCTCATCATGTCTGCACCAATCACCGAAACAAATTCCTAGTAATGTGAAATGTCTTCACTTAAAACCTGATTCTGATCCTTTTCTGATCCTTCTGAAGAAGGCAGCTCATTTGGAGACAGATCTGTCAATCCATTGTTGCTTTCGTGTGCGCGTGTGTGTGCATGTGAGTAATTGTGAGTCCGTTTTGAAAGTAGCACGTCTGTAGTCCTCTTATTTTGAAACCGCTTTTCACGTCTTGAAATCCGGACAAACCACAAAACCGAACTTACTTTCACCACAAACAGCCCCACCCCACCGCACCCACACAGCAACTTGTATCGGTGGGGCGGGGAGGTCATGGGGTATCGTGAAAGGTCAGGGGCGGTGACGAGCACACGTGAGCTGCTCAGTGACGAAAAGAAGAAGTGGACGACGTTTCTGTCGTCTTTTTTTTTTCCCCCCCAGGGAGTATGACTCGCAACATGGACTCGCTGCTTTTCGCGTTTTCCCTGGCAATGGTGGCGTGCGCGTGCGGCAGGGAGGCGCGCGTCCGACTCAACTCCATCCGGACGGTGGTCGTGCACAAGGGACCCGCGGCGTCTTCGTTTAACGGAAGCGCGTGGGAGCTGACGGTGCGTGTTTGCCGGCTGAGCTTCGCTGACATTTTTGTATGAATGACTGACTGAATGTGCGCGTGCGTGTGTACGCGCGCGTTCTCGTATAGCTCCGGCAGTGCATTAGCGACCTGGAATGCACTGAAGGAAGCTACTGCCACATGCCTTATCGCGGCCCCGTCCACTCTCGCTGCCGGACCTGCAGGAGGAGGAAGAGGCGTTGCCATAGAGATGGGATGTGTTGCCCCGGTAACCTCTGCAACAACAGTAAGAGCCGTGTTGTGTTATTAGGAATCCCACTTGAGTTGCAGGCAGCACAACTGGATTAACTGTTCTCACTCTTGCTGTCAAGAAATAGTATTTCTACTTTCCTCTATATTTGAAGGGCAAAATATTGAAGCTAACTTAAATGTTTTGCACAACGCCATGAACTTGGTTCAGGTGTGTGCATTCCCGATGGCAACGTGATGGCATCCCAGCTGATTGCTGAGCACGACGAACAGGGGAGCGCCATGGCCTCCCACAGGGCAAGATGGAGCAACAGCGACAAGATGGAGGTCAGGAGAGCGTCCAGTAAAGGTGAGTGTAATGCTGCATTCGAGGATGGTCGGAAGTCGGAAATGTCCGAGTTCAAACCAGGAAGTGTGTACTGGAACGCCCCCTTGAACTCGTAAATTCCACTTACGAAGTGGGAAGAAAAAAAGGCGGACTGCAATGTGATGTCACTCTGAATGGCAAAACACAATTTACTCGAGTATAAAACTAGATTGATTTCTTCAATTCATAAATATTCACCATAACTTCACGTAACGCAACGTATGTGACAGTATTCCCGCTATATCCATGCATGAAATTATACGGAAAACTACTTAACTGTATGGAATGCTTATGAAATAAGATTAAAACAATAAATAAAGCAAACTTGCAAAAAGGTACGTTTTCTGGGGGTCAAATTGAGTTTTGAGGACCAAAATAAAAAACAATTTATCACTAGCCGCCATTTTGGTTGTTTACTTTCACCTCGCACGCTTTGAAGTCGGAACTGGGAAGTTTCAACTCGGATATTTCCGACTTCCGACCATCCTCGAATGCAGCATAACGTCACATCAGACAGGAGGTGGTCAAAAGTCTCTCTGACCTTGTCTCGTGTCTCCAGGCCAAGTGGGCGACCCCTGCCTCACTGCCGTCGACTGTTCGGAGCAGCTGTGCTGCGCTCGCCACTTCTGGACACGCATCTGCAAGCCTGTCTTACGGGAAGGGCAAGTTTGTTCGCATCAGCGCAAGAAGCGGCGGCAACGCGGCCTGGAGCTCTTCCAGCGCTGTCCTTGCGGCCAAGGACTGGCCTGCCGCATGCCGCCCGGGGCCGTCGCCCCTCCCCCTTCATCCCTCCTGGCGGCGGCAAAGTCCAAGTTTGCCACCTACTCCCGCCACCCTGGCCCTCGGGCGGCCAAGACGAGACTGCATGTGTGTCGCCGGAAGTGACACACACAAAGGTGGGATCGAGGGGGGTGGGAGCGGCCAGTATCGCCATGCTAATCAACTTTCTGTCATTCACGCACAGCCAGTTTCCTCAAGTGAGCTGCCTGTTTAACACTCCATGTGACGGATACACTACTGATCAACAGGCCCACTGAGAAATGACCTAATTTTTTTTTACAAATAAAACATGACAAACATTCAATTCATTACTGGTAAATTATGAGCTGATTTAATGTTCACGATAAACATGATGGAACTCACAAGCGAAGGTTTTGTTCCTCACACTCATATTGAAGGAGAAAAACACACCAGCATTGATTTTGTTGTCGTGATGTCAACATTAGTGTGGCTTAAAACTAGCATGACGAATCACGATGTCGTCAAACGGCGCGGGCGCCTCAGCATGTCTACGTGCATCCGATGGTGCAGTTGGTGAGGGATGGCGCCCTGCACACGCCCTTTCCTTTCACCTGGAAGCCACACCCCTTGTAGTTGGCCACGCCCTGAGCGTCCACCCGGAGGCTGGGCTGGACACGATCCCACACTCGCTGCGTGGCCTTCAGCTCCCGCTCAGGTTCGCCTGGTAAACACGTACGCACACTGCTGAGTGACTAATCCATTTGGAAATCGTCTGTCAATAAATCAAATTCATTGCTTTAAAAAAAAGACACTTCAAGCTGTTTTGCACTCCCAGGTGAAGTTTGCTGTCATACTAAACATAAAAACATAGAGAATTACACCTGATGTATTTGAAGCAACAAAACAATGTTGCTTCAATAATGGCTTGTTAGCGTAATGCTAAGATGTAATGGAAAAGGCCATTGACATGTTAACGGTTAGCATTGCAGTTTAAGAAGCCTTTTAAAGGGGAAGTGAACTGTCGGTGCACCATGTTTGATTGTTTGTTTGTTTTTTAACCTCCAACCACTAGGGGGCAATGTGGTTTTGTCTGCTTACCTGAGCCAGGCAGTACATAATTGGGCTTCCACTAATTGGGAGAAGCAAAACAATTTTCGACAGTATTGTCTTGTACTTTTGGTGTTTATGTTGTTACTTTGGTAGTTGTGACTTTGTGAACTGTCAGAATTAAATGTCAACCATCATTTAAATCAAAAGAGAAGCGTTGTTTTTTTTTACATCTTTTTTTTCGTTACAATAAATCAAAATTAAGCAAACAGTAGATAGCCACAAGTGTAGCGGACAATCCCCTACATCAACCTTCAACATTTCTTGACAATAATATGTTATATGTGACCTCACTAGTCTAAACATGACATTCTGATTCATATGACCAGTACATTTGTGGAATATGAGTTATGCGGCAAAATCCAGCTGTTTTGATCCATCTCAGGGGGCGGCCATTTTGCCACTTCCCATTGACTGAAGATGACATCACAGTTGCTCAGGCAACGGGCAATCAAGCGGACCTGTTTTCTGAAGCTGAGCTGTGATTGGTTGTTATACGAGACCTGGGTAACTGTGATGTCATTTTCACTGGATAGCAAGTGGCAACATTTCTGGTTAATACTGCGTTTGAAGAATAAGCAGCTAAATCCAGCAGTTTTTATTAATATCAGAAGGCGACCAGAATACCGTATTTGGACTAGTGGGGCTGCATAAAACATATTATTGTCATGAATTTTTTTTTTGGCTTGACTTCCACTTTAAAGTCGGAAATTACCGGGGTAGTTGAGGAAAGTGACTCTGTCTCCAGGGTTGGAACCTGCAGGCGGGGCCAGTAGTTCAACTGCACCGTCAGACTGAAAGCAGCGCAGGAGGCGGGCCTGCAAAGCCACGCCCTTCACTTTACAGGCCTTGACGTTGCAGAGCAAGACAGCGAGTGAGCCGGTGAGCTGCTGGGCAAAAGAAAACGCGTGACGCAAACAGAGAAGGACGGAAATAATTTGAGACGAGAGAGAAGGCGAAACCGGTTGCACGTCATCCGGCCGGCGCTTGCTGACGACCGAGCGGGGGGCTTTCTCTCCCACGTCTACGTCTTGAACAGTCAGATTGGCCGCTAGTGGGTGGCCGCGAACGCTGACGATCCGTCCGACTCTCAGGTCGAGGCGGGAAATGTCGGATGTGGGCGCCGCCCTAATTGGGTATGCTTCAGGAGCAGCTGGGCAAAAAGAGAGCGTCGTTATTGCGTCGTTCATGCTTGAACTCAGGTGAAAGCCACAACTTCTCTACTGTGAGGCACACGTGTTAACCACTTTTGTCTTGTGCTACCGGATTCTAAACGTGGCCTGGAGACTTAATAGAGATCCTGTCATCACGTGACTTTTTCTGATCAAACTCTGTGGAACACAAACACACACGACCAGTCCGGATTTATTTCCCCTTAATGTGTACTTAAAATACCATTGAAGTTAGCAGTTTGATGTAAGTGTTGCCGTGTTATTTAGGTACGTTAGTAACTTAGCTGCTAAATTGCCAGCGGGCGCCGTCAATTATGAGGTAAAAAGTCTTCTTTATGGTGTTGGTCAGTTATTATATTCAACTGTGCAATATCTATTAAATCGTAGCATCACAAACGAACAAAACAGATTATTTCACCGACATTTTGCATGGGCTAACAGTTAGCATCAGCTGATTCAGCCACCATTTACAAAGTGCAACACTGGTGATATATATATATATATATATATATATATATATATATATATATATATATATATATAAATTCTTCTTTTGATAGCATGGCGCATGCTGATCTTTTTTTTTTTTGCCTCTTCTGGTTGTGGCAGCTGGTCCACAACAGCTTACTCAAAGTGGCAGATGAGTTTTCAATCTTGCCAGAATGGCTGCGCCATTTTGGGTCACGTGACACAAGGACACAAACTCCTCCATGTATCACGGAGATGTTGCAGCGACTCCAAGAGACGTCGCCATGGCAATAAATCCCAAATTGAGACCATGTACAAAATTTCATGTTGCAAAGTGTCTTCATTTTGACTTCTCACCCTTCTTGTCTTCTTTTTGTCCGCCAGCCACCTTGCGTCCCCCCTTAAGGCCGGCCGAGGAGGTCGGCAACGAAGCGGTGGCGGCGGCAGGTGAAGTGGGTGAACCAGCCGGTTTGTTTGGAGAGAGGACGGCCTTAGCTGAAAGAAAGCGATACAAAGAGGAAAACATTTGTTTCCTGCCAAAGATCGCGAACGAGCGCTCGTACCAACGCGTCTTCTCTGTTTGTCATGGAGCTCGTGCCTCAGCTCCTCGATGTCCTTCTTCAGTTTTCCGTTTTCCACCAGCAGCTTCTTCTGCTCACGCACGGACGCCTGCAGGACTGACAAAAACAACAAGCGTTCGCCATCCCACCCCACGGGATGGATTTGATTGCCTGTGGGGGGAGAAAAAAAATCTTACGCGCTTTTTCTCTGGCGAGCAACGCGTGCGTTTGGAAGTACTCCATCATCCTCCCGCCATCTTCGGGATCCAGCTTCATCAGGGCCGCAGAAAGGCTGCAAAGAGAAGCAAGGGAACATCCCGTTTGGATGTCTTGAAGTTATCATAGCTGACTTTGGCCAAGATGCGGGGTCACACCCTGGATTGGTCGCCAAAGTCAAACACTCATAGACAAACAACCATCCGTTCCTATAGCATATATGCCTGCAAAAATGTCCTCACGTGGCGTGCATGCGACAGCTGTGCTCGCTCAAAATAACTTTGGCTGGCACCACGCATGCGCACACTGCAAACAAGAATTTTACGCTCACTCACACACAACAACAACAACAACAACAATGCAGAACCCAAAGAAAATAAAAATGTGAAGCTGGTCTGTTGGGAAAAGGTGCAGTTTCACTCACACCTATCATGAAAAAAACAAACAAACACAAACAAACAAACAAACGCTCCTATCCAACGACACTGACTCCACACACAAACCGCTCGTACACTTGCGGCAGCTTTCCAACCTGGGATGAAATGTCTTGTCCGAGTCCATGTCTCCGAGCTTTGTGTTGCCCTGCGCCGACAGATCTGTGACGTTTGTCCATCAGCTGTCCCAGTCCATCTTCAGCTCTGTAGGCCACGCCTCCCCACACAAGCTCTATTTCTAGAGTAGCTTTTTTTTTTTCTTTATGATTTTAAAATGCTTAATTATAAAGTATACAAACACTAGGGATGTAACGATATCAAAACATCACGAGAACTTGATTTTCACCGAGCGTTTTCGTTAAAAAGTGGGAAATATGTCAAGTGTCACAGAAAACGTCCCGAGTACGACATTGCATTACTGCGACTCATTGAAACCAGTCCTTTGGAGCCACTAGCTACAAAAAAAATTGAGTTTGTTGTACGACAAAGTGGAAGTGGAAGCTTAAGGTCTGTTGTTTTTGGTTGAAACAGTATGTCGATCACTACTTTCATGGTATAAATTGTCATTCATTAAATCATTTGTGTCCGGATATTCTAGTCTTGCTGTATTTCGAAGTCTTCAAGTTATCTTGCTAGCTGCTAACAAACATACCGTATATTTACAACACATTCCTCAGCAGAGAACAAGCCAGAGTTTGCGTTGTTAATTGTGATAATTGCGTTAAATCGTTAACTTTTTGTTCAAAATTGCTTGAATACGTGTTTGTTTCACCAGAGATAATATGGCACATTCATCACGTCTGCCTCGACTTTACAATCGGAGGTTAACTCTTTTACTGCCACACGTTATCAAAACGTTATCATTCACGTCATCCTTGAAAACATTCTATTTCATCAGATTTCGTCATGTTTCATTGTAATTTGGGGCAGCCCATTGAAGAGATACAATGCTGCCATCTGGTGGCCATAGTTAGTGAGTGTTTTCGATTCTACAACCCATTGACCAGGCAGCGCTGCACTTAGATGTTGCATTGCCCATTGATAAAAAAAAAAAAAAAAAAAAAAACACTGACGTCATTTAACGTTTATGGCGTCATACATCGTGATTTTATTTATCGTGATTAAACGTTTTCGGCAGTCAAAGAGTTAATGTATGACCCACTGTATATGAAAATGAGAAAAACTACCTGATACAAACTGATCTGAGCATATTATCGCACTTTTTCAAAGCAGTTGCGTTGTATTTTCACGCCAGCCACTGTGCTCGTCTTTCACTCCTCACTGTCTTCCGAAAGAATGATCTCATCTCTCTTTGAGCCATTAGAGCATCTGTCGGCCGCACACAAGTTCACCATTGAGTTGGTCGCTGATTTATCAACTGTTTGACCTATTTTCTAGGTCATGCTGATTGTTTTCTAATTCACTCGCATTGATGCCCGGCCCACCCTCCACCGCAAGGGGCGCAATTAAACGTGACGTCACACTGGAAGGGTCTATAGCCACACTTGCCTGCTGTCACATCGATATGCTTTTTGGATATTATTTCTGGGACTTCTACCTTGGGTAAGTAAGTTTTGTGTTTAAATAGTGTTATTTTGTCATGTTTAATTTATTCTGAGATCATTTTTTGTCTTAAATGTCCGACTCATGTCATGCTATGTAGTTAGCTACACCCCCAAAAAAACAAGTTCACAAATTGATGCGATTTACCTTGTGTTTACAGTTTATTCTGCTTCTAAGTTGTGCGTGAGACAAGACCGCACTTTGTCTGAAGCATACTGTCAATTGTGGAATCGACCTGATTAAATATCAGCAAACCAAACCCGAGACCCTCTTTATTGGGGTTCTAATCGGACTCACAAAAGTGATTTGAATATTCTACCAGCTCATAGCTAAGCACTATCTTTTAATGGTCTTTAGAGCAGGATAAGCAAGTTGCTGTTTGAAGATGCATGACTCAGAATTAACAGCAGGTGGCACCAAACCCAAGCGAATGTTATCTTGGCTACGGGCAGTAGGCGGGCCTGAACCGGTTGCCGGCCAATCGCAGGGCACTATCCAAAAATCAAAAATAATTATTAGATTATGTAAATATTTCAGGAAAACTTAATTTGGTAAAATGCAAATGTATATTCAGTATATTATTATTATATATATATATATATATATATATATATATATATATATATATATATATATATATATATATATATATATATATTATTATATTAGTATTCAGGCTATTCAATGTCATTGTCCTAAAAACCTGCAATCTCCTCAAACCAGAATGGTTCGACCCAAACTGTCATATGCCATCTAGGATCACGTGTCAATCATTTGAAATTTTGAATTACAATGACTGATTAAATTATTTCCTTTTGCGAACACATCTTTACTTTGATCCCAAAGAAGGGACGCTTAATGTGATATTTTTTTATGTGCATAATTTTTATGTGCACAATATTTGAACTATATACGGCTCTGGTTTAAATGTATTAATACTGCCCTCTGGTGTAGCATAAACGAACTGCATCCCACTTATGTTACAATATGTGTGATGCAAAAGTGAGCGATTGTTTGGTTGACACGCGTGTACATAACACCATTTAAAAAGTTGACCTTTTGGTTGAATTATTTCGTGTAACAAATAATAATGCACGGTTAATAGAGTTGTTTTTGTTTTGTATCACAATGTATCACCTGTCCGGGGTATTGGGTTTAAATAAGTAGATAAATAAGTAAATAAGTAAATAAAGTTAAGTTACATTTTTAGCTAGCTCGCTATCTCTACTGATATTTCCGGGCTACTCTTATCTTTTCTTTTCTTTTCTTTTTGTTTATACGAAAAAGGCCGAGTTTGGCCGAACTCAGGTGAGTCACAAGGAGGAGTGGAGGGGGCGGAACCGGAAGTAGACGTCGAACCACAGCTGCGTGCGCCCAAGTCGAAAGTACACCAAGCCGAGTTCGCCAAAGAAGAAAAACAGTCCAAATTGTGGGAATGATGGTTTTTTCTATTCTCAACTGAAGGTGTGGTGAGTTTGTTTGTTCACTTTTGCTCTTTTCATGACTTCTCTCCGTCCCGTCAGGTGTATTGCTCATTTCCGCTCTGAGACTCCTTGAAGGACGCATCAACCATTTCACGATATATTTATTTATTATTATTGTTGTTATTATTATTGCCCTTTCAAAGGCTTTTCATGGCTAATGACGAATGGATATGGATCGATGCCTGGATCGGCAATGTTGCATGTACAGCGAAATACGAACATTATTTTCATACTCTTACTGTGGTCTCTGAATACTTCTTTTCTATTATTATTATTATTATTATTGAATGGACCGTTATAGTCAAAAGTGTGTCATGGGGCCCACTGTTGCTGAATCGGCTTTAATTGGAGTCTGCTGATGTTGATTTGAGAGGCGTAAACAGGAAGTTACGTAGGATGATACATTCGATGTCAGAACGGGAGTGACGACTTTTTTTTTTCTCTACTTTTCGAATACCGAGAGCCATTCACAATTGTTTAATCCTAAATGTAAAGTTTCTTTATCATTTTGAAAGTGCACACACACACACGTTACCGTTGCAAGGAAGGAGTTTTTTCTGGACTATTTAAAAAAAAGAGAGAGCGAGAGAAGACAATTTAGAGTATAGGCTACTGCCCTTCACCATACTTGTATAGAGTTGAATAGTTTTTCCGAACAAGTCATTTTTTTTTTTTTATCTCATCTGTCCACTGTGGCAGTAGTTTAGCTCATGAATTCATTCACATATTTTGTGTTTGAAAGCCCTTATTTGAAAAACAATGACTTGTTGATTTTCAGTTATCCGGACCTGGTGGTTAGTGGTGGGACGGCGTTGTGAGGCTCAGCCACGCCAAAGAGTGACATGGCGGCCGCCGATCTGATCCAGGACGACGACGACGACGAGATCCGCCCCCACGTGGAAGCCAGCATAACTACCGGCCCGCCCTCCTCCTCGCCCACTCGCCCCAACGGCAGCACCACGCCCCCACCTGGGTCCAATGTCCCCGACGGCAAGAGCAAGCGTGGCAAAATGGGCAGCCTTTTCCAGCAGAACCAGCTGGTCCAAACCCTGAGCAGCGGCCTGAAGCGCCACTGCGACTACGTCAAGATCTCGGTGGACGAGGAGCGCGCCGACCGCCTCCCCAAGGAGTGGTGGAAGACGGGCGTGGCCTTCTTCTACGCCGTCTTCAACTTGCTCTTCACCACCGTGGTGATCACCATCGTGCACGAGAGGGTGCCCGACAAGTCGGTCAGTCCGCCGCTGCCCGACAAGTTCTTCGACTACGTGGGCCGCGTTCCCTGGGCCTTCACCGTCACCGAAGTCAATGGGCTGATCCTGGTGGGACTCTGGTTGATCCAATGGCTCCTCCTCAAGCACAGGTAAGAAATGGTGCCGGCCGCCGCGTCATCTTCCTCACAGGTGGTCAACTAAACTTGATTTCCAATTTCCACAACAGGCCCACTGTTATCATATCTTTGTTGGTTAGTGGTGCAACGGATCGTCATTGATCCCTGATCAGTACGGAAAGCCAACACCAACAAAAAAAATGTGCATACACATGAAAGCAGCAATAATAGCAGCAGAGGAAGTTGACACAAGTCGCATGTATGGGAGCATTTTGGCAACTTGGGTGAAATTGTCCTCAAATTAATGATACAGGATTTTTTTTTTTTCCTCTTGTCCCAACCCCGACATTCAGACTTATCAAGGAAGCTGGAAACATGCTCAAAGTAACACGCTGCCTACGCTAAGGCTAACTTCAAAATAAAGTTTACCCTTAGTAGACTTTTACTTTGAAGTTGGCGTGATGGCTAACTTGACTTCCTTTTTCCATGTTTCAGATTTATTTATCGTAGTTGTTATTGACATTGTAATTGCGACCAATGTCAAAACAACTCTATCCCGAACTTATATTCAATCGCTAATTTAGGAGCCAAAGAAACCGTCATTGTATGGTATAGCACAAATCTCCGACGTTAGTGGCTAGAAGCTAGCTGTTAGCATTAGCAACGAGTGCCTTAATTGTAACAGTAAATGAGTTTGACAGCTGGTACCTGCCTTGCTTTCTTAACTTCTTTTTTCTTTTTTCCAATTTTTCAATATTGTGGACCAAGGCTACTAAGTAATTAAGTTAGTAATTAATTAGTAAATAATTCACTCTCCACGTTTAAAGGAAGGGAATGTGTCTTAAATTGCACATGAAGTTCTTTTCATTCAAAAAAAAAAAAGAAGAAACAAATAGAACATTGTCTCAATTTATTTTAGAAAACACTTTTGTCCATTTAAAAAAAAAAAAAAGAGGAGAA
The DNA here is from genome assembly GCF_051991245.1 of Festucalex cinctus. NCBI lineage: Eukaryota > Metazoa > Chordata > Actinopteri > Syngnathiformes > Syngnathidae > Festucalex > Festucalex cinctus. The sequence continues at coordinate 16,156,600 of NC_135426.1, forward strand.
AAATAGAACATTGTCTCAATATATTTTGCAAAACACTTTTGTCCATTTAAAAAAAAAAAAAAAGAAGAAGAGAAAAATAGAACATTGTCTCAATTTATTGTACAAAACACTTTTGTCCATAAAAAATAAAAAAAAAACATCTTAGGAACACAACTTTAATCCATTATTTTAGACATGGACCATCTTAAAGTTGTGTTCTTAAATCCCTAATGGCCATATTAGAATTTTTGAGTTGATTATTTATTTATTTATTTATTTATTTATTTATTTATGTATTTATTTATTTTAATGGCCAAAAGCGTTTTACAAGATAGATCTTTTTTTTTTTTTTTTTCTTTTCCCAAAAAAAAAACGATCCGATCAGTGATCCGATCCAAAGTGTTGCTTTTGTGATCCTTTGGTTATTTATATATTATGACACAAGTGTCTAATATTTGTGAACATTGCCCCATGACAATTGATTTTCCTGCACGTCAGAGCCATCGTGGGGCGCCGCTGCTTCTTCCTCATCGGAACACTCTACATGTACCGCTGCGTCACCATGTACATCACCACCCTGCCTGTGCCGGGCAGGCACATGGTGTGCGCGCCCAAGGTACACAAACGCACACATTCGCTTGCTGGCGGAAAGTCATCATCTTGTGTTTGATGAACTTGCAGCTGTACGATGACTCGGCAGGAAAGATCTGGAGGATTGTGCGGCTCATCTCTGGAGGAGGTCTGTCACAAACACGCACACGCACACGCTTAAGTCAGTTGGGGAGAGGCGGAGTTTTAACTCATTTGCTCCCAATAACGTGTAAATATGTTTTTTTGTAATGTTCTAAGTGTCCCAAAGACGTATTTATACGTTTTTTTTATTTTGTTTTTTTTATGCTTAGCATACAGAAGGCTTTGATGCAGCCTCTCAACTGCAAAGAATGGTTGCAGAAATGGTAGTTATTACACAAACGGCCAGCAGGTGGCAGCAGAGCAAAGGAGATCAACCAGGGCCATGTAGAGAAAAAGCTCAATTACTTACAATTTTAAATATATTTGTGAAAACTGATGAAACTTAGCTCTCTTCTAATGCTAATTGCTGCAAAAGGGAAACAAATAGAAACATACATTTTTTTCCTGATGAAAGAAGAGACTTTAATCTTTCTTTTGATAGGTTCCATGCTTTTATAGCTATAGAACACAATATTCTGTGGGCCTTGCAAAATCAGTCAAAATCCAGTAAAACAGCCGGGAGCGAACGGGATTGCTTCTGTCAAAATGGCTGGGAGTGAATGAGTTAATGAGTGAGGTGTCTTTAACTTCCAGGTTAGCCACCAACATTACTCCTATTTAATTCGAAATTTACATTGCCATTGTGCCAAAGGTAACCTATAATCAAATTGTGGAGGGGCTTAAAAAATAAATATAATTATTGTATTTGAACCAGTCATGTAAATCAATGTTATTTAACGCAAATAACAGTGGTCCTAAAACAGACCCTTGTGGCACTCCTTTATAGAATTTGGCAGCCATAAGACACCAGATAAATAATGATTGATTCATTTATAATTGTTGTATTATTATTATTGATATATTTTCAGATAATTTTGAATTTGACTTGCACTTGACGTCAAAGTGCAGACTGTGGTAAAAGTAGAAGTAGGGACTTGTAAATGTACTGAATATGTGCACAGGTTTGTCTCTGACTGGCTCCCACATGATGTGCGGCGACTTCCTGTACAGCGGCCACACGGTTATGTTGACGTTGTCCTACCTCTTCATCAAAGAGTGTAAGTTTTGCAAAATGTGGCGGGCATGTTTGACGTGCCGTGACCTAACGTGACGTCATGCAGATTCTCCTCGCTGGATGTGCTGGTACCAGTGGATCTGCTGGCTGCTCAGCGTCTCGGGCGTGCTCTGCATCCTGGTGGCGCACGAACACTACAGCATCGACGTCCTGGTTGGCTACTACGTGACCACCAGGCTCTTCTGGTGGTACCACACCATGGCCAACACACACGTAAGAGCATTTATTGGACACGTTTGATATCCATATACTGCTAAGCAGAAGCAGAGACTTCATGAAGGTTGCCCAGTACAGTACTAATCATGAAATAAATGGCTCGAGTGTACGTGTGACTAAAACACCGCCGACCCGACTTCCTGCCAGGCTCTCCGTCGTGCACCCAACAACTTGCTGTCGCGCACATGGTGGAACCCCGTGTTCAACTTCCTGGAGAGAAACGTCCAGACCAACGTGCCCGTGGTCTTCTCGTGGCCGCTGGCGCTGCCGTCCTCGTGCCGACAGCGCTACCGGATGGTGGAGGGGGGGAGGGACGAGTGAGGCGGCAGCCAATCGTGCTACAAACGCTCCCAAATCAGCCAGCCACGCTCACCACAGAGAAGAGTCAGCGTTGAACCTACTCGAAAAGTACAAATTGGTGACCGACGCTTGCAAGGGTCACTGCCAACTTTCCCGCTGATCACTTGGTGATCGAACTTGTGCATACCATTTGTCTTATTTGCTGCCATCTGTTGTTTGGACTGCTGCTAAATTGGCATCATCAAAGTCAAGTGCTTCTTTGTTGTTTTCCACACTGTACATTATTAACACACATTTGCTTCCCTTATTCAGCTTTTACTTTATTCCAAATACTCTTAAAAAGTATCAGAATAAAACATTGTTACAAAAATAGAATGAGTGCGCTAATTTCACACACAGTTTTGACTTGAAAAAAACGATTGACTTGTCTGTCCTCCCTCAGCATCTTGTATTCAACAAGTCTATCACATGATCCACAATACCAAGCTGTTGCTGCTAAATAGTAAATTTTGCCATTAACATTTTCGTTTGGTCATTTTTTTAAAAAGAAACAAAAAAAAAACGCGCCATACTATACATGTTAGTATACATGGTCATTTAAAAAAAACAACAAAAAACGCCTTACTATACATGGTCTTTTTTTTTTTTTTTTTTTTTTTTTTTTAAAACGCCATACTATACTATTTAAAAAACAAAAAAAACAAAAAACGGCTTAGTATACATGGTTGTTTTTTGTTTTTGTTTTTTTTTTAAATGCCATACTATACATGGTCGTTTGAAAAAAAAAAATGCCTTAGTATACATGGTGGGTTTTTTTTGTTGTTTTTTTTTGTTTTTGTTTTTTTGTTTTTTTTTTAAAAGGCCATACTATACATGGTCGTTAAAAAACCCCCAAAAAAACCCGCCTTACTATATACATGGGCGTTTTTTTTTTGTTTTTTTTTGTTTTTGTTTTGTTTTTTAAAAACGCCATACTATACATGGTCGTTTGAAAAAAAGAAATAAAACAAAAAAAACGCCTTACTATATATAATTGTTTAAAAAAAAAAAAAAAACTGAAAGAAACGCCTTACTATACATGGTCGTTTTTTTTTTTTTTTTTTTTTTAATGCCATACTATACATGGTCGTTTGAAGAAAAGAAAAAAAAACGCCTTAGTATACATGGTCGGTTTTTTGTTTTTTGTTTTTAAATGCCATACTATACATGGTCGATTAAAAAAAAAACAAGAAAAAAAAAACGCCTTGCTATACATGGTCGTTTTTTTTTTGTTTTTTTTAAACGCCATACTATACATGGTCGTTTGAAAAAAAAAAACACAAAAAATGACTTACTATATCCATGGTCGTTTATTTTTATAGTCTTTGGTGTGACCCTGCTGGGGGATTGAACCTACGACCTCCCAGTCTCCGGGTGGACACTATACCACTAGACCACTGAGCTGGTCTTTGAAAAAACAAAAAACAAAAAAAAAAGCCTTACTATACATGGTCGTTTGGAAAAAAAAAAAAAAAAAAATGCCTTAGTATACATGGTCGTTTTTTTTTTAAAAAAAAACGCCATACTATACATTTTCGTTTTTTTTTTAAAAAGTCATACTATACATGGTCGTTTGAAAAAACAAAAAAAAAATGCCTTAGTAACATGGTCGTTTTAAAAAAAAAAAAAACGCCATACTATACATGGTCGTTTTTTAAAAAAAAAAAAAACGGCATACTATACATGGTCGTTTGAAAAAAAAAAAAAAAGCCTTCGTATACATGGTCGTTTTAAAAAAAAAAACCCGCCATACTATACATGGTCGTTTGAAAAAAAAAACACAAAAAATGTCTTACTATATCCATGGTCATTTATTTTTATAGTCTCTGGTGTGACCCTGCTGGGGGATTGAACCCACGACCTCCCAGTCTCCAGGTGGACACTATACCACTAGACCACTGAGCTGGTCTTTGAAAAAAAACAAAAAAAAACAAAAAGCCTTACTATACATGGTCGTTTTTAAAAAAAAAACCCGCCTTACTATACATGGGCGTTTTTTTTTTGTTTTTTTTTGTTTTTGTTTTGTTTTTTAAAAACGCCATACTATACATGGTCGTTTGAAAAAAAGAAATAAAACAAAAAAAACGCCTTACTATATATAATTGTTTAAAAAAAAAAAAAAACTGAAAGAAACGCCTTACTATACATGGTCGTTTTTTTTTTTTTTTTTTTTTTAATGCCATACTATACATGGTCGTTTGAAGAAAAGAAAAAAAAACGCCTTAGTATACATGGTCGGTTTTTTGTTTTTTGTTTTTAAATGCCATACTATACATGGTCGATTAAAAAAAAAACAAGAAAAAAAAAACGCCTTGCTATACATGGTCGTTTTTTTTTTGTTTTTTTTAAACGCCATACTATACATGGTCGTTTGAAAAAAAACAACACAAAAAATGACTTACTATATCCATGGTCGTTTATTTTTATAGTCTTTGGTGTGACCCTGCTGGGGGATTGAACCCACGACCTCCCAGTCTCCGGGTGGACACTATACCACTAGACCACTGAGCTGGTCTTTGAAAAAACAAAAAACAAAAAAAAATGCCTTAGTATACATGGTCGTTTTTTTTTTTTAAAAAAAAACGCCATACTATACATTTTCGTTTTTTTTTAAAAAAGTCATACTATACATGGTCGTTTGAAAAAACAAAAAAAAAATGCCTTAGTAACATGGTCGTTTTAAAAAAAAAAAAAACGCCATACTATACATGGTCGTTTTTTAAAAAAAAAAAAAACGGCATACTATACATGGTCGTTTGAAAAAAAAAAAAAAAGCCTTCGTATACATGGTCGTTTTAAAAAAAAAAACCCGCCATACTATACATGGTCGTTTGAAAAAAAAAACACAAAAAATGTCTTACTATATCCATGGTCATTTATTTTTATAGTCTTTGGTGTGACCCTGCTGGGGGATTGAACCCACGACCTCCCAGTCTCCAGGTGGACACTATACCACTAGACCACTGAGCTGGTCTTTGAAAAAAAACAAAAAAAAACAAAAAGCCTTACTATACATGGTCGTTTTAAAAAAAAAAAACGCCTTAGTATACATGGTCGTTTTAAAAAAAAAAAAAACGCCATACTATACATGGTCGTTTTAAAAAAAAAAAAAAACGCCATACTATACATGGTCGTTTGAAAAAAAAAAAATGCCTTAGTATACATGGTCGTTTAAAAAAAAAAAAAAACGCCATACTATACATGGTCGTTTTAAAAAAAAAAAAAAACGCCATACTATACATGGTCGTTTGAAAAAAAAAAATGCCTTAGTATACATGGTCGTTTAAAAAAAAACAAAAACGCCATACTATACATGGTCGTTTGAAAAAAAAAAAATGCCTTAGTATACATGGTCGTTTAAAAAAAAAAAAAACGCCATACTATACATGGTCGTTTTTAAAAAAAAAAAAAAACGCCATACTATACATGGTCGTTTGAAAAAAAAAAAAAAAGCCTTCGTATACATGGTCGTTTTTAAAAAAAAAAACCGCCATACTATACATGGTCTTTTGAAAAAACAAAAACAAAAAATGTCTTACTATATCCATGGTCATTTATTTTTATAGTCTTTGGTGTGACCCTGCTGGGGGATTGAACCCACGACCTCCCAGTCTCCAGGTGGACACTATACCACTAGACCACTGAGCTGGTCTTTGAAAAAAAACAAAAAAAAACAAAAAGCCTTACTATACATGGTCGTTTTTAAAAAAAAAAACCCGCCATACTATACATGGTCGTTTGAAAAAAAAAAAATGCCTTAGTATACATGGTCGTTTTTTTTTTTTTACAAAAAACGCCATACTATACATGGTCGTTTGAAAAAAAAAAAAATGCCTTAGTATACATGGTCGTTTTTTTGTTTGTTTTTTTACAAAAAACGCCATACTATACATGGTCGTTTGAAAAAAAAAATGCCTTAGTATACATGGTCATTTAAAAAAAAAAAAAAAAAAAAAGCCATACTATACATGGTCGTTTAAAAAAAAAAAAAATGCCTGAGTATACATGGTCGTTTTTTTTTTTTTTTTACAAAAAACGCCATACTATACATGGTCGTTTGAAAAAAAAAATGCCTTAGTATACATCGTCGTTTTTAAAAAAAAACAAAAAAAAACGCCATACTATACATGGTCGTTTGGAAAAAAACAAAACAAAACGCCTTAGTATACATGGTCGTTTTTTTTTTTTTTTAAATGCCATACTATACATGGTCGTTTGAAAAAAAAAAAATGCCTTAGTATACATGGTCGTTTTTCTTTTAAAAAAAAACAAAAAAAAACGCCATACTATACATGGTCGTTTGGAAAAAAAACAAAACAAAACGCCTTAGTATACATGGTCGTTTTTTTTTTTTTTTGAATTTTTTGAAAAAAACACAAATAATGGCTTACTATATCCACGGTCGTTTATTTTTATAGTCTTTGGTGTGAACCGGCCGGGGGATTGAACCCAGGACCTCTTAGTCTCCGGGTGGACACTCTATCACTCAACCACTGAGCTGGTATTTGAAACAACAAAAAAACAAAAAAAACGCCTGACTATACATGGTCGGTTTTAAAAAAAAAAAAAAAAAAAAAAAGCCATACTATACATGGTCGTTTGAAAAAAAAAAAATGCCTTAGTATACATGGTCGTTTTTTTGTTTGTTTTTTACAAAAAACGCCATACTATACATGGTCGTTTAAAAAAAAAAAAAATGCCTTAGTATACATGGTCGTTTTTTTTTTTTTTTACAAAAAACGCCATACTATACATGGTCGTTTGAAAAAAAAAAAATGCCTTAGTATACATGGTCGTTTTTCTTTTAAAAAAAAACAAAAAAAAACGCCATACTATACATGGTCGTTTGGAAAAAAACAAAACAAAACGCCTTAGTATACATGGTCGTTTTTTTTTTTTTTAAATGCCATACTATACATGGTCGTTTGAAAAAAAAAAAATGCCTTAGTATACATGGTCGTTTTTCTTTTAAAAAAAAACAAAAAAAAACGCCATACTATACATGGTCGTTTGGAAAAAAACAAAACAAAACGCCTTAGGTCGTTTTTTTTTTTTTTTAATGCCATACTATACATGGTCGTTTGAAAAAATAAAAAATGCCTTAGTATACATGGTCGTTTTTTGTTTTTTTTTAAAACGCCATACTCTACATGGTCGTTTAAAAAAAAAAAAAAAGCCTTAGTATACATCGTCGTTTTTAAAAAAAAATAAATAAATAAAAAACGCCATACTATACATGGTCGTTTGAAAAAAAAAAATGCCTTAGTATACATGGTCGTTTAAAAAAAAAACAAAAAAAAAAAACGCCATACTATACATGGTCATTTGAAAAAAAAAAAAAAAGCCTTAGTATACAGGGTCGTTTTTTTTTAAAAAAAAAACAAAAAAAACGGCATACTATACATGGTCGTTTGAAAAAAAAACACAAAATATGGCTTACTATATCCATGGTCGTTTATTTTTATAGTCTTCGGTGTGACCCGGCCGGGGGATTGAACCCACGACCTCCCAGTCTCCAGGTGGACACTCTACCACTAGACCACTAAGCTGGTATTTAAAACAACAAAAAAACAAAAAAAACGCCTGACTATACATGGTCGGTTTAAAAAAATAAAAATAAAAAATAAAAAATAAATGCCTTAGTATACATGGTCGTTTTTGTTTTTTTTAAATCGCCATACTATACATGGTTGTTTGAAAAAAAAAAATGCCTTAGTATACATGGTCGTTTTGTTTTGTTTTTTTACAAAAAACGGCATACTATACATGGTCGTTTGAAAAAAAAAAATGCCTTAGTATACATGGTCGTTTTTTTTTTTTTAAAACGCCATACTATACATGGTCGTTTGAAAAAAAAAAAAGCCTTAGTATACACTGTCGTTTTTTTTGTTTTTTTTTAAACGCCATACTATACATGGTCGTTTGGAAAAAAACACAAATAATGGCTTACTATATCCACGGTCTTTTATTTTTAAAGTCTTTGGTGAGACCCTGCCGGGGGATTGAACCCAGGACCTCGCAGTCTCCGGGTGGACACTCTACCACTAGACCACTGAGCGGGTCTTTGAAAAAACAAAAAAACAAAAAAAAACGTCTGACTATACATGGTCGGTTTAAAAAAAATAAAAAAATAAAAAAATAAATAAAAAAAAGCTTTACTATACATGGTCGTTTTTTTTGTTTTTGTTTTTTTAAACGCCATACTATCCATGGTCGTTTAAAAAAAAACAAAAAAAAACGCCTTAGTGTACATGGTCGTTTTTTTTTTTTTTTTTTTTAAATGCCTTAGTATACATCGTCGTTTAAAAAAAAAAACAAAAAAAAAACAAAACGCCATACTATACATGGTCGTTTGAAAAAAAAAAATGCCTTAGTATACATCGTCGTTTAAAAAAAAAACAAACAAAAAAACCGCCATACTATACATGGTCGTTTGAAAAAAAACAAAAAATGCCATAGTATACATGGTCGTTTGAAAAAAAAACAAAAAAAACGCCTTAGTGTACATGGTCGTTTTTTTATTTATTTATTTTTTAAATGCCTTAGTATACATCGTCGTTTTTTTAAAAAATAAAAAAAAATAAAAAACCGGCATACTATACATGGTCGTTTGAAAAAAAAAAAAAGCCTTAGTATACATCGTCGTTTAAAAAAAACAACAACAAAAAACAACAACAAAAAACAAAAAAAAACGCCTTAGTGTACATGGTCGTTTTTTTATTTATTTATTTTTTAAATGCCTTAGTATACATCGTCGTTTTTTTAAAAAATAAAAAAAATAAAAAACCGGCATACTATACATGGTCGTTTGAAAAAAAAAAACAAAACGCCATACTATACATGGTCGTTTGAAAAAAAAAAAAAGCCTTAGTATACATGGTCGTTTTTTTTTTTTTTTTTTTTAAATGCCATACTATACATGGTCGATTAAAAAAAAAACAAGAAAAAAAAAACGCCTTGCTATACATGGTCGTTTTTTTTTTTTTTTTTTTAAACGCCATACTATACATGGTCGTTTGAAAAAAAAAAACACAAAAAATGACTTACTATATCCATGGTCGTTTATTTTTATAGTCTTTGGTGTGACCCTGCTGGGGGATTGAACCCACGACCTCCCAGTCTCCGGGTGGACACTATACCACTAGACCACTGAGCTGGTCTTTGGGGGAAAAAAAAAAAAAAAAAAAAAAAAAATGCCTTAGTATACATGGTCGTTTTTTTTTTAAAAAAAAACGCCATACTATACATTTTCGTTTTTTTTTTAAAAAGTCATACTATACATGGTCGTTTGAAAAAACAAAAAAAAAATGCCTTAGTAACATGGTCGTTTTAAAAAAAAAAAAAACGCCATACTATACATGGTCGTTTTAAAAATAAAAAAAAAACGGCATACTATACATGGTCGTTTGAAAAAAAAAAAAAAAGCCTTCGTATACATGGTCGTTTTTTAAAAAAAAACCCGCCATACTATACATGGTCGTTTGAAAAAAAAAACACAAAAAATGTCTTACTATATCCATGGTCATTTATTTTTATAGTCTTTGGTGTGACCCTGCTGGGGGATTGAACCCACGACCTCCCAGTCTCCAGGTGGACACTATACCATAGACCACTGAGCTGGTCTTTGAAAAAAAACAAAAAAAAACAAAAAGCCTTACTATACATGGTCGTTTTTAAAAAAAAAAAAACGCCTTAGTATACATGGTCGTTTAAAAAAAAAAAAAAAACGCCATACTATACATGGTCGTTTTAAAAAAAAAAAAAAACGCCATACTATACATGGTCGTTTGAAAAAAAAAAAATGCCTTAGTATACATGGTCGTTTAAAAAAAAAAACAAAACGCCATACTATACATGGTCGTTTGAAAAAAAAAAAATGCCTTAGTATACATGGTCGTTTTAAAAAAAAAAAAACGCCATACTATACATGGTCGTTTTTAAAAAAAAAAAAAAACGCCATACTATACATGGTCGTTTGAAAAAAAAAAAAAAAGCCTTCGTATACATGGTCGTTTTTAAAAAAAAAAACCGCCATACTATACATGGTCTTTTGAAAAAACAAAAACAAAAAATGTCTTACTATATCCATGGTCATTTATTTTTATAGTCTTTGGTGTGACCCTGCTGGGGGATTGAACCCACGACCTCCCAGTCTCCAGGTGGACACTATACCACTAGACCACTGAGCTGGTCTTTGAAAAAAAACAAAAAAAAACAAAAAGCCTTACTATACATGGTCGTTTTTAAAAAAAAAAACCCGCCATACTATACATGGTCGTTTGAAAAAAAAAAAATGCCTTAGTATACATCGTCGTTTAAAAAAAACAACAACAAAAAACAACAACAAAAAACAAAAAAAAACGCCTTAGTGTACATGGTCGTTTTTTTATTTATTTATTTTTTAAATGCCTTAGTATACATCGTCGTTTTTTTAAAAAATAAAAAAAATAAAAAACCGGCATACTATACATGGTCGTTTGAAAAAAAAACAAAAAACGCCATACTATACATGGTCGTTTGAAAAAAAAAAAAAGCCTTAGTATACATGGTCGTTTTTTTTATTTTTTTTTTTAAATGCCATACTATACATGGTCGATTAAAAAAAAAACAAGAAAAAAAAAACGCCTTGCTATACATGGTCGTTTTTTTTTTGTTTTTTTTAAACGCCATACTATACATGGTCGTTTGAAAAAAAAAAACACAAAAAATGACTTACTATATCCATGGTCGTTTATTTTTATAGTCTTTGGTGTGACCCTGCTGGGGGATTGAACCCACGACCTCCCAGTCTCCGGGTGGACACTATACCACTAGACCACTGAGCTGGTCTTTGAAAAAACAAAAAAAACAAAAAAAAATGCCTTAGTATACATGGTCTTTTTTTTTTTTTTTTTTAAAAAAACGCCATACTATACATTTTCGTTTTTTTTTTAAAAAGTCATACTATACATGGTCGTTTGAAAAAACAAAAAAAAAATGCCTTAGTAACATGGTCGTTTTAAAAAAAAAAAAAACGCCATACTATACATGGTCGTTTTAAAAAAAAAAAAAAAACGGCATACTATACATGGTCGTTTGAAAAAAAAAAAAAAAGCCTTCGTATACATGGTCGTTTTTAAAAAAAAAACCCGCCATACTATACATGGTCGTTTGAAAAAAAAAACACAAAAAATGTCTTACTATATCCATGGTCATTTATTTTTATAGTCTTTGGTGTGACCCTGCTGGGGGATTGAACCCACGACCTCCCAGTCTCCAGGTGGACACTATACCACTAGACCACTGAGCTGGTCTTTGAAAAAAAACAAAAAAAAACAAAAAGCCTTACTATACATGGTCGTTTTTAAAAAAAAAAAAAACGCCTTAGTATACATGGTCGTTTAAAAAAAAAAAAAAAACGCCATACTATACATGGTCGTTTAAAAAAAAAAAAAAAACGCCATACTATACATGGTCGTTTGAAAAAAAAAAATGCCTTAGTATACATGGTCGTTTAAAAAAAAAAAAAAAACGCCATACTATACATGGTCGTTTGAAAAAAAAAAAATGCCTTAGTATACATGGTCGTTTTAAAAAAAAAAAAACGCCATACTATACATGGTCGTTTTAAAAAAAAAAAAAAAACGCCATACTATACATGGTCGTTTGAAAAAAAAAAAAAAAGCCTTCGTATACATGGTCGTTTTTAAAAAAAAAAACCCGCCATACTATACATGGTCTTTTGAAAAAACAAAAACAAAAAATGTCTTACTATATCCATGGTCATTTATTTTTATAGTCTTTGGTGTGACCCTGCTGGGGGATTGAACCCACGACCTCCCAGTCTCCAGGTGGACACTATACCACTAGACCACTGAGCTGGTCTTTGAAAAAAAACAAAAAAAAACAAAAAGCCTTACTATACATGGTCGTTTTTAAAAAAAAAAACCCGCCATACTATACATGGTCGTTTGAAAAAAAAAAAATGCCTTAGTATACATGGTCGTTTGAAAAAAAAAAAATGCCTTAGTATACATGGTCGTTTTTTTTTTTTTACAAAAAACGCCATACTATACATGGTCGTTTGAAAAAAAAAAAAATGCCTTAGTATACATGGTCGTTTTTTTGTTTGTTTTTTTACAAAAAACGCCATACTATACATGGTCGTTTGAAAAAAAAAATGCCTTAGTATACATGGTCATTTAAAAAAAAAAAAAAAAAAAAGCCATACTATACATGGTCGTTTAAAAAAAAAAAAAATGCCTGAGTATACATGGTCGTTTTTTTTTTTTTTTTACAAAAAACGCCATACTATACATGGTCGTTTGAAAAAAAAAAATGCCTTAGTATACATCGTCGTTTTTAAAAAAAAACAAAAAAAAACGCCATACTATACATGGTCGTTTGGAAAAAAACAAAACAAAACGCCTTAGTATACATGGTCGTTTTTTTTTTTTTTTAAATGCCATACTATACATGGTCGTTTGAAAAAAAAAAAATGCCTTAGTATACATGGTCGTTTTTCTTTTTAAAAAAAACAAAAAAAAACGCCATACTATACATGGTCGTTTGGAAAAAAAACAAAACAAAACGCCTTAGTATACATGGTCGTTTTTTTTTTTTTTTGAATGACATACTATACATGGTCGTTTGAAAAAAAAAAATGCCTTAGTATACATGGTCGTTTTTAAAAATAACAAAAAAAAAACGGCATACTATACATGGTCGTTTGAAAAAATAAAAAATGCCTTAGTATACATGGTCGTTTTTTGTTTTTTTTGTTTTTTTTTAAAACGCCATACTATACATGGTCGTTTAAAAAAAAAAAAAAAGCCTTAGTATACATCGTCGTTTTTAAAAAAAAATATATAAATAAAAAACGCCATACTATACATGGTCGTTTGAAAAAAAAAATGCCTTAGTATACATGGTCGTTTAAAAAAAAAACAAAAAAAAAAAACGCCATACTATACATGGTCATTTGAAAAAAAAAAAAAAAAAGCCTTAGTATACATGGTCGTTTTTGTTTTTTTTAAATCGCCATACTATACATGGTTGTTTGAAAAAAAAAATTCCTTAGTATACATGGTCGTTTTGTTTTGTTTTTTTACAAAAAACGGCATACTATACATGGTCGTTTGAAAAAAAAAAATGCCTTAGTATACATGGTCGTTTTTTTTTTTTTAAATCGCCATACTATACATGGTCGTTTGAAAAAAAAAAATGCCTTAGTATACATGGTCGTTTTTTTTTTTTTTTTTAAATGCCATACTATACATGGTCGTTTGAAAAAAAAAAAAAAAGCCTTAGTATACATGGTCGTTTAAAAAAAAACAAAAAAAAACGCCATACTATACATGGTCGTTTGAAAAAAAAAAAAGCCTTAGTATACACTGTCGTTTTTTTTTGTTTTTTTTTAAACGCCATACTATACATGGTCGTTTGGAAAAAAACACAAATAATGGCTTACTATATCCACGGTCGTTTATTTTTATAGTCTTTGGTGTGACCCGGCCGGGGGATTGAACCCAGGACCTCTTAGTCTCCGGGTGGACACTCTATCACTCAACCACTGAGCTGTTATTTGAAACAACAAAAAAACAAAAAAAACGCCTGACTATACATGGTCGGTTTTAAAAAAAAAAAAAAAAAAAAAAAAGCCATACTATACATGGTCGTTTGAAAAAAAAAAAATGCCTTAGTATACATGGTCGTTTTTTTGTTTGTTTTTTACAAAAAACGCCATACTATACATGGTCGTTTAAAAAAAAAAAAAATGCCTTAGTATACATGGTCGTTTTTTTTTTTTTTTACAAAAAACGCCATACTATACATGGTCGTTTGAAAAAAAAAAATGCCTTAGTATACATGGTCGTTTTTCTTTTAAAAAAAAACAAAAAAAAAACGCCATACTATACATGGTCGTTTGGAAAAAAACAAAACAAAACGCCTTAGTATACATGGTCGTTTTTTTTTTTTTTAAATGCCATACTATACATGGTCGTTTGAAAAAAAAAAATGCCTTAGTATACATGGTCGTTTTTTGTTTTTTTTTAAAACGCCATACTCTACATGGTCGTTTAAAAAAAAAAAAAAAGCCTTAGTATACATCGTCGTTTTTAAAAAAAAATAAATAAATAAAAAACGCCATACTATACATGGTCGTTTGAAAAAAAAAAATGCCTTAGTATACATGGTCGTTTAAAAAAAAAACAAAAAAAAAAACGCCATACTATACATGGTCATTTGAAAAAAAAAAAAAAAGCCTTAGTATACAGGGTCGTTTTTTTTAAAAAAAAAACAAAAAAAACGGCATACTATACATGGTCGTTTGAAAAAAAAACACAAAATATGGCTTACTATATCCATGGTCGTTTATTTTTATAGTCTTCGGTGTGACCCGGCCGGGGGATTGAACCCACGACCTCCCAGTCTCCAGGTGGACACTCTACCACTAGACCACTAAGCTGGTATTTAAAACAACAAAAAAACAAAAAAAACGCCTGACTATACATGGTCGGTTTAAAAAAATAAAAAAAAATAAAAAAAAATAAATGCCTTAGTATACATGGTCGTTTTTGTTTTTTTTAAATCGCCATACTATACATGGTTGTTTGAAAAAAAAAAAAGCCTTAGTATACATGGTCGTTTTGTTTTGTTTTTTTACAAAAAACGGCATACTATACATGGTCGTTTGAAAAAAAAAAATGCCTTAGTATACATGGTAGTTTTTTTTTTTTTAAAACGCCATACTATACATGGTCGTTTGAAAAAAAAAAAAGCCTTAGTATACACTGTCGTTTTTTTTGTTTTTTTTTAAACGCCATACTATACATGGTCGTTTGGAAAAAAACACAAATAATGGCTTACTATATCCACGGTCGTTTATTTTTATAGTCTTTGGTGAGACCCTGCCGGGGGATTGAACCCAGGACCTCGCAGTCTCCGGGTGGACACTCTACCACTAGACCACTGAGCGGGTCTTTGAAAAAACAAAAAAACAAAAAAAACGTCTGACTATACATGGTCGGTTTTAAAAAAAATAAAAAAATAAAAAAATAAATAAAAAAAAGCTTTACTATACATGGTCGTTTTTTTTGTTTTTGTTTTTTTAAACGCCATACTATCCATGGTCGTTTAAAAAAAAAAAAAAAAAAACGCCTTAGTGTACATGGTCGTTTTTTTTTTGTTTTTTTTTAAATGCCTTAGTATACATCGTCGTTTAAAAAAAAAAACAAAAAAAAAAAAAAACGCCATACTATACATGGTCGTTTGAAAAAAAAAAATGCCTTAGTATACATCGTCGTTTAAAAAAAAAAAAAAAAAAAAAAAACGCCATACTATACATGGTCGTTTGAAAAAAAACAAAAAATGCCATAGTATACATGGTCGTTTGAAAAAAAAACAAAAAAAACGCCTTAGTGTACATGGTCGTTTTTTTATTTATTTATTTTTTAAATGCCTTAGTATACATCGTCGTTTTTTTAAAAAATAAAAAAAAATAAAAAACCGGCATACTATACATGGTCGTTTGAAAAAAAAAAAAAGCCTTAGTATACATCGTCGTTTAAAAAAAACAACAACAAAAAACAACAACAAAAAACAAAAAAAAACGCCTTAGTGTACATGGTCGTTTTTTTATTTATTTATTTTTTAAATGCCTTAGTATACATCGTCGTTTTTTTAAAAAATAAACAAAATAAAAAACCGGCATACTATATATGGTCGTTTGAAAAAAAAAAAAAAAAACGCCATACTATACATGGTCGTTTGAAAAAAAAAAAAAGCCTTAGTATACATGGTCGTTTTTTTTTTTTTTTTTTTTTTTTTAAATGCCTTATACATCGTCGTTTTAAAAAAAAAAAAACAAAAAAAAAAAACGGCATACTATACATGGTCGTTTAAAAAAACAAAAAAACAAAAAACGCCTTAGTATACATGGTCGTTTGAAAAACAAAACAAAAAAAAACGCCTTAGTGTACATGGTCGTTTTTTTTTTGGTTTTTTTTTTAAATGCCTTAGTATACATCGTCGTTTTAAAAAAATAATAAAAATAAACAAAAAAACGTCATACTATACATGGTCGTTTAAAAAAACAAAAAAAAACGTCATACTATACATGGTCGTTTGAAAAAAAAGCACAAAAAATGGCTGACTATATCCATGGTCATTTAATTTTATAGTCTTTGGTGTGACTCTGCTGGGGGATTGAACCCACGACCTCCCAGTCTCCGGGTGAACACTCTACCACTAGGCCACTGAACTGGTCTTTAAAAAAACAAAAAAACAAAAAAAAAGCCCTGACTATACATGGTCGGTTTTAAAAAAAAAAAAAAAAAAAAAAACCTTACTATACATGGTGTTTTTTTTTTTTTTTTTTTTTTTTTTAAATGCCATACTATACATGGTCGTTTGAAAAAAAAAAAAACAAAAAAAAAAACGCCTTAGTATACATGGTCTTTTTAATAATAAAAAAAAAAAGGGCCATACTATACATGGTCATTTGAGAAAACAAAAAACAACAACAACAACAAAAAACGCCTTTGTATACATGGTCGTTTAAACCCCCCCCGCCATACTATACATGGTCGTTTGAAAAAAAAACAAAAAACAAAAAACAAAAAAAAACAAAAAAACGCCTGACTATACATGGTCATTTGAAAAACAAAAAAAAAAAACCCGGCTTACTATATCCATGATCGTTTATTTTAATAGTCTTTGGTGTGTATTTCACAAAAAAAATTAGAATTACAGTATTGCAATATGTGCGCCATTATTATTTCCTCCCTATGCATTTATTTATTTTTGCAAGAGAAGCTGGTCGCAGTTAAAGGCGGTTAATGTGTGCAGACAAAGTAAACTTCCACCTCGGATTTCATGTTTATTTAAAAAGAGACTTACAAATTTCTTTGTACAGATAATTTGTTACTGTATAAAATAAGAGACTACATTGACATATTAGTTCTACAACAGTGAGCACAGTAATCCTGTTGACATTGCATATTTCATAAAATTGCATACTTGGAAATACAAAGGCGAAAAATCACTTATAACAATATTATAATACAACAAATAGGGCTTTGGAGCTACGTAGAGCTGTTGGATACAGAGATGGCTGCATTCACAAGCAAGCTATTAGTAATTTAGCGATCTTTAATTCTATTCAGCTCTTAAAATTGAACCAAAATCCACTCATGTAGCTCCACTGGTACATCATAAGTTTGACTCTTGCTCCGACACAGGATGGTAGCCGTTTTTATTCCTGCTGGTGTCTTCCTCGGGAGCAAAAATGGCCAGCAACCTCTCTTGCTCTCTCTTGGTTTTGGGCAAGTCCTCAGATGGTGTGATGAGCAGCTGGATACGCTGTAGGAAGACACAACATGTGTGTGTTTTAATGAGAGTGTGTGAATTTTAGGAAGTTCTGAAAACAGCAAGTGCATTACCTCCCTGAATGTTCCCTGTGTGCTGCTGATTTTATACACCATCCACAGAGGGATGCAGACCATGGAGGAGAGAGCCAGCAGCCAGCCAATCACGTAGCCCCACCACGGATACACATACTCGTTGTTGTATTTTAGGGGAGTGTATTTAATGAGGGAGAAGGCAAAAGTTCCCTGGGGAGACAATCAATCAAACTCATAATCAAGGTACCAACTGTCATTTGGTTTCAATGTGGACACAAAAACGTGATATTTTGTTTGAAACTCACAATACACGTGGCCGGAGTGAAGAACATCCAGCAGTACTTGATGTAAGGCCCAGGACGGTAGCCAATCATGTCTTCGATGTTGTCATAAAAGCGATCGACCCCTGGAAAGTCCCATTTCAAAGATGTGCTTTTGGCTGGGGATCACATTTGATGGCGGCTTACCGTAGACCCACGCGATGCAGACGGTCTCAAAGAGGCCCATGAAGAGAAGGCACATGCCACTAGCAGCGTAGTAATCAAAGAGCTGGAAGACGTACATGCCACCCTGGACAAAACAACAAAAAATGTACTTAATTGAACCTATAAACTTTTGAATGTACAAATATTTCTTGGCTTTTTTGTACGACTCTCTCACAAGGTATTGAAAGATGTTTGCTCCATGAATAGAGTCACAAAATTCCTGGTCCAATTATTAAAAAAAGGTCACAATATTGTTAAAAAAAAAAAAAAAGAGCTCATACTAAAAAAAATCTGTGTTTTGTACATAACAGCAATGCATATAAACCACCTACAATTTCTAATAACAATAATGAGGCACTTACTTGCTAATGCAAGCACACATTGATCGCCTCACAAGCAAATTATGTTCCCCTTCATCTGACAATTAGCATAGATTTTAAACATAGAAGGCCAAAACATCCCTAATGAAAATTAAATTACACTAATAAACTAGCCACCAGAGGGTGCTAGAACTGCACAAATGGAAATCAACCTGACTTTTTTTAACAGGTGTTCCCTTTAACTCATTTGCTACCAATAACGTGTAAATACGTTTTTTTTAATGTTCTAACTGTCCCAAAGACGTATTTATACGTTTGTTTTGTTTTTATGCTAGAGCATACAGAAGGCTTTGATGCAGCCTCTCAACTGCAAAGAACGGTTGCAGAAATGGTAGTTATTACACAAACGGCCAGCAGGTGGCAGCAGAACAAAGGAGATCAACCAGAGCCATGTAGAAAAAAAGCTCAATTACTTACAATTTTAAATAGATTTGTGAAAACTGATGAAACTTAGCTCTCTTCTAATGCTAATTGCTGCAAAACGGAAACAGATAAAAACATACTTTTTTTTCCTGGTGAAAGAAGAGACTTTAATCTTTCTTTTTGTGTTTTTCATGTTTTTATAGCAATAGAACAGAATATTCTGTGGGCCTTGCAAAATCAGTCAAAATCCAGTAAAACAGCCGGGAGCGAACGGGATTGCGAAATGTGAAAATGGCTGGGAGTGAATGAGTATATTGTTAACATGACGACGACGATATTGTGGCAGTTTTATTATCACGATATCACGATATTGCCCTTATCGTTACGTCCATACTAATTACAATTGCTATTTTAATAGGCCTCTTCATAACACTGTTCATATTCTGACAACAGCCAAAAATATTTCAACAGTACCTCGCCAAGGTGTGGCTTCAAACAGGAAGTTCTCAGAGGAAAGCAGTCACATGTCATCCAGGGTTATGCAGAGGCTCGCCTACCTCCATGAGCATGATGAGGCCCACGAGGAAGGAGAGGAAGACCACAGCAAGGAGGAAGAGCTCCCGGCGGTTTTTACGGCGGAAGGTGGCGGGGTACATGTCGACGATGGCGGTCACCAGGCTTTCCACGCACACAAACTAAAAAAAAATAGAGCGGCAGTGTCGGCATCATTACAGGAGAACATTCATTCATGAGAATAATCATCCCACCTGACTGTCCAGCCCAAGAAAAACAATCATGATGAAGAAGAGGGCGGCCCACAGCGGAGAGAAGGGCATCATGCTCACAGCACGCGGGTAAGCAATGAAGGCTAAACCAGGGCCTGCAACGGACAACCAATCAATAACATACAGTGTGCCTTCATGTTATGGTTTGGTTTAAGTCATTGAGACATTTTCAGCAGTAAAAATGTGAATATTTTATTCAGAATTAATTTCATTATTTTTCATGTGCAATTTAAAAACAAAATTTTCCCACCTGCTGTCGACTGAAGATGACATCAGTTGTGCTGAGGTAGCGACCAATCACAGCTCACCTGTAATTCTGGGTTTGGTCAGCATACTGAGCCGTGATTGGACGTTACCTGCTTCCTCAGCACAGGTGATGTCATCTTCAGTCAACAGCAAGTGGAAGAATTTGTTTTTAAAGGTGTTAATTGTTCATGAAAAATAATGAAGTTATCACATGAATTATAGACAAAATATGATCTTCTTATTGTTGAAAATGGCTCAATGACTCAAGTATCCCTTTAACTCATTGACTGCCATTGACGGAAAAAGACGTCAAATAATGCATTTTTGCTGGGCTGGCAGTGAATGTGTTAAACACAATGTGCCAATATATTTTGTGATTATATTGCAGCCTCCTTTTTTCCTTTTTATTTTTTTTAATTTTTTTTTTAAGGCAAATGTTGCTTAAAAATCCATCAATTTTGGTTACATCTCATCTTAAGTCATTGACTGCCATTGGCGGAAAAAGACGTCAAATAATGCATTTTTGCTGGGCTGGCAGTGAATGTGTTAAGTGCTCTACTTTTACCGGCAAGTCTGAAGTTGGGTTTGCAATAAATACATCTTTGGGACACTTAAAACATTTAAAAAAAACAAAAACAAACGTATTTATACGTTATTGGGAGCAAATGAGTTAAATGCGATGGGAGGAAGAGTCCAGCCTGCCTCACCAGATTCAGCCACCTCCGAGATGGGGACGTTCTGCTCATAAGACATGAAGCCCAGAATGGAGAAGATTGCAAATCCAGCCACAAAACTGGTGCCGCTGTTCAGGAAGCATAATGCCAGGCAATCTCTGCAATGCAGACGCTTTACTACTTCTTCTTCTTCTTTTTGCATACCAGATGTTCAGAATGAATACGCATGAGTGGAAAAATCCGATCCTACCTGTAACAGTTGTTGTTGTATTTGTTGTAGCTGCCCAGGGCTGTCAAAGAGCCTAAACAAATAGCATAGGAGAAGAAGATTTGGGTCCCAGCATCCATCCAGACCTTCAAAAATGAGAATACAGTAGGTCAAACACATCAAAGTCGGAAAGACATACAAATGCACATGTTTTGTTTTGTTTTTTGTTACAAAACAAGCTCCAAACGCAGCAAAAGTGCAAACCGCTCTCCTGTTTACAATCCCAGTGGAGTCCAAAATGTCTGCCTCTTTTTGGAGAGCGCAGATGGACGCAGCAGGCTCCCCCCAACAAAGAACCACGGGGAACCTGCATCTGCAGCCTCCTCGCCAAAACACCAAAAAGCTCTCATTTGCTATTTTTCACATACTAGTCCTTTAGACAGAGATGGGAAAAGTTCTCTATTCGAGTAAAAGTACAAATACTTGTGTAAGAAAACAACTTTGGTAAAAGTATTCACTTCAAATAATTACTCAAGTAAAAATAAAAAAGTCCAGGCTCTGAAATGTACTTGACGAATAAAAGTAAACAGTATTTTTAACCGGATGTTTCCTCCTAATTTCGAAAGATATTAGCCAACGCTGACTTGCTATCAAGTTAAAATTATCTTGTTCTAATCTAGCCAATTGCACGTCATGTGATTTCATGTCGTAGAGATCTTCCGGGTCAAGTATTTTAATCGTTCTCATGCATCAAAAAAAAAAGAAAAAAAGAAAAGAAGTAATGACCTTGTTTTCTTTGTATGTATCAAGTAAAAAGTAGGGATGTCACGATAAGGGCAATATCGTGATATTGTGATATTAAAACTGCCACAATATCGTCGTCGTCATGTTCACAATATTGAAAAGGAACACATCTGTTAAAAAAAGTCATGTTGATTTCCATTTGTGCAGTTTTACCACCCTCTAGTGGCTAGTTTATTAGTGCAATTTAATTTTCATTAGGGATGTTTTGGACTTCTATGTTTAAAATCTATGCTAATTGTCAGATGAAGGGGAACCTAATTTGCTTGTGAAGCGATCAATGTGTGCTTGCATTTGCATGAGCTCTTTTTTGATAATATTGTGATCTTTTTTAAATATCGCCAACGCCCCCACAATATCATGATAATTATCGTATCGTGACCTTCATATCGTGATAATATCGTATCGTGATGTTTGGATATCGTTACCTCCCTATTAGAAAGTAGGGATACTCGTGTTAAAATGTAACGGATAAAAATAAAAAGTAGTCAAAAAATAAGTACAAACTACTGAAAAACACAACTACTCAAGTAAAGTAACTGAGTATTTGTACTTCGTTACTTCCCATCTCTGGCTATAGATGCATAATATGGACACAAAACATGTCAATGACCAATAGAATCCATTATTTCATTTCCTGAAGTCCTTCTACTTTTGTAGTGGCATTTTGGGTACCTGCGGATCTGCGAGTCGTCCCAAATCAGGGTAGAGGTAGAACTGAATCCCGATCCCTGCACCAGGTAGGGTGAGTCCCCTCACCAGCAGCACCAGAAGCATCACGTAGGGGAAGGTTGCAGTGAAGTAGACCACCTAAATATCCCAAAAAAGCAAGAATAAAACCAGCTGTGTCTGCATATTCGTCAATCGACGTTTCACTTTGCCACCCACTTTCCCCGTGGATTTCACCCCCTTCCAGATGCAGAAGTAGCACATGAGCCAGGCGATGAACAGACACAAAACCAGGTCCCAGTTGAGCGAGCCCATGTGGTCGATGCCCGGCGAGATCCTCAGCGCTCGTCTCCTGCGGAGGGCGAACGAGAAGATCGGACGTGCAAGATGGCGGACGGAGACCATCGCAACTTGACGACTCACTCCCAGAACTCCATGACCGGAGATGTGGCGTTGGTGGCGATGGTTTGCTTGACGGAAGTGTTTCTCCTCTGGAACTCCACGCAGTGTTCTGGAAGAAAGGGGGGAGAATCATGCACTGGTGGGGAAGCGTCAATAGTCCGATATTCGTACCTGTGTTCCACGAGTTGTTGCAAGAAGACCAAGGTAGATCCCAGGAGAAGGAGAAAGATAGATAAAACATCCCCCAAGCCAGGACGATGATGTAGTAGAAGTTCAGCAGGGTCACGATCACCTGTGTGCCATAGCCAAGACCTGCACAATATGGAACATTCAATACATACAAATTGGCCACAAAGAAGTCCATTTGGGGAAATATTCGGTTAGCTTCCAAACACACTTGGTGCAATTCGCTTCGCAGTCTGACTACAAACTAATTAGGGCTGTGCTCAAAAAATCGATACGGCAATATATCGTTGCGGGCCTCATTACAATACACGTATCGATACGCAGGCGTCAGAATGGATATTGCTCGTTAACTTTAAATAGGCAGTTAACGTTTGCCTTTGCAGCTTGCATTGTACCTAAAAAAAAATAAAACCCAGCAGCGTCTTTGAAGTTAATTGCCTTCAATTAATGCAAAAATAGCTCACCAGTGATTGGACACTGTCTCTTGCTAAGAAAAATGAAAGCAGAGGAAGAATATCAACATTTATTTACTTATAAACTTAACATGGCATGTGTGTCTTAATGTACCAATTTTCTTAAATTTGTTTAAAAAATGAAATAGAATGTGTTACATGAAAAAAAATGTTTTTATTTCCTCAAATATTTCAAATAAGCACATTTTAAAGCTGTAATTTTAATACTTTGATATTTGTACTCATATCGGCTCATGTCTATTAATAAATTTTTCCGGTGTGTCTGTGAAAACTGCTCCCCACTCTAGAGTGCGTACACATTCAAACCAGGCATGCCACTTGGTGGTAAACCAGAAGATCTACTAACAAAAACATTTTTGTCATCCAACATAATAAACATATCTTTTAGGTATACATATTATTATAAAATGCCAGTAAATAAATGTGAAATATCGGGATACGTATCGCGTTGAAGATCAAGTATTGGGATACATATGTATCGCGATACGTATCGTATCGTGACTCATGTATCGTGATACGTATCGTATCGTGAGGTGGGCGGCAATACCCAGCCCTAAAAGTAATGTTGTTCCGATACCGTTTTTTGCCCCCCGATACCGATTCCGATACCCAGCTTTGCAGTATCGGCCGATGCCGATACCATGCCGATACCTAAGGTTTTTTTTCTCAACATGAAAAAGCTGTTCTGCCATTGGTTCAGAGTATTCAAGGGCCAATAGGATAGCTTTGGTCGGCATGCAGTGAGCATGTCACATATCAGTGAATGTTGTGCACGAGCAAGACACAAGATGCTGCATCCAAAATCCTATATTAGCATTGGAATTAGGGATGGGCGAGTACCGATACCAGGTATCGGTATAATAATAATAAAGTAAAAGTAAAAATAATAATTTGAATCCGTTGTGTGGGTCAATTTGACTCAAATTTTAGGTCAATTCGCACATCGTCTGAAATGTTGCATCGCAAACGCGTCGCAGATATGTTGCAAAAATGACCTCATGTCTTGCGAATTCAACATTCAGCAATGTTTGCAGCTCAGTGGGATACGGTCTAAATAGAACAAATTTTGAAATGATTTTTTTTTTTTTATGTCAAAAAACTTGCCATTTTAATAGGGGTGTGTTCCATTACATTTTATCAGTAGTGAAGAAATAATTAAAAATGAATAATAATAATTAGGGATGTTCGATACCACTTTTTTTCCAGACAGATACCGATACCCAGACCCTCAGTACTCACCGATACCAACTGCCGATACCAGTAGTACATTTTGACAAATAAAAAAAATGTTTTTTAAACAAATTTATTTCCTTTAATTTGACAAAAAAAAAACATCACAGTCACTCTTCAATAGTCTTACCGCTCAAAATAAAACACAAAAATGCTCTTTTAGTTTAAGATTCACAATTTTGAAGTATTTCCAAACCGGTGAAGTTTTGGTGAAAAACTGCTGCAAGCTAGCGCCAGTTACAGGCAAGGAGGACTCACTTAATTAACGTCTTCCCCCCTTGTACTCGTCTGTGTCACAAGTACTCGAGTACTTCAAAAAAGGCTGGTATCGGCCCGATACCGATACCTGGTATCGGTACTCGCCCATCCCTAATAATAATAAATGATTCCTTGTGTCTACCTATACGCTACTATCCTGGTAGAACAAAATGCAAAATAACAAATAAAATATCAATGAAAATGTTATTAGATGTATTTCCGAAAATAATAAATAAATTGCTTTTGACTGCTGCATTGAACTGCCAAACGCGACACGACTTTTTGATTGATTGCTTGTCGTACCTTCAAACAAGGGGCTGATTTTCCTCCAGCAGGTTACGCCCCCCTCGCTGGTGAACTGGCCCAGGGCCGTCTCCAGGAAGAAGACGGGAACTCCGCAGGCAAAAAGGAAGATGAGGTACGGGATGAGGAAGGCACCTATGGAGCGCAGAAAGTCGTCAGGCATTTATTTTGGGCTTCCATTTGACAACTTTGAAGTGCTGGAAGTTAAAGATGGAAGGCTCTCCTTTCCCCCCGATGGGTGGCCCGGGATCTATGGCGGCGCGCTCACATTTCCGCCTCTCGGCGGGGACAGCTGCCGCGAGAGAGGAGCAACAACAGCTGTGTGACCCCTCTAGGCCCCGACCTTTGACCCGGCCATCCCGCAGAGTCGCAGCGAGGCGAGTGAGCGAGCGCACGCTGTTTTCAAGACCCCCCCCCCCCAAAAAATGGGTGAAAATCATCTCTTGAAAGGACATTACATGCGGAGGCAAATCATTTACATTTCAACAAAACAGCAGGAGTCGTCAACAGCCATTGTTTTGACAGTCTTTGTTTTGTGTTTGACTGTGATAACAAAACATTGGGATGGAACTAGCAAGATCCATCTCACCTCCTCCATTCTTGTAGCAAAGGTACGGGAAGCGCCACATGTTGCCCAGGCCGATGATGGATCCGGCAACAGATAGGATGAATTCCACCTTGTTGCTCCATTGGCCCCTCTCCTCCATCTTCACCTCCGAGGGGGGCAGCGGCTCCATTCTGGTGCCATTCTGGACGCCCGCCTTGGCAGCGTCACCTAAAGGTCAAAAGAGGCAACATATGTTGGAATTTACACTTCACACAAGTAAGTGGACGTTGATGAGCTTACCGATCATTGCACTTGTCCTCGAACGCTTCACGCACGCGTGTGCTTGCCACAGGTGCTTGACCAGGAAATGCTCAAGATTTTGAATTTAAGTACAGAGTGTGGGGGGATGCGGAGGAGGAGGCGGGGGCTTGAAATGCTAAACTTAGGCCAGCCTCCACTGTCCATTCTGTCATGTGGCTGCTTCAGAGCAAAGTGCATCGCTTACACTTGACAGTGGAATTGATGGGGACGGACATAGCAGACGTTCCAAAAAATATTACCGTGTCATTTGCGGCACTCATATGATATCAAATAGAAATGTAAATCCAGAGCAGTGACTCCTAACCACTGTGTGGGGAGAGATTCTGAGTCGTGCCAAGGGAAATTAATTCATTTCACTTCATTTGTCCAAAAATGATTTCATATATCTTTGTTCATCTTTCTAAGGCCAGCGTTATATAATGAATGAAGGATTTTGAAAAATAACAGCATTTTTTTCCCTCAGTATTGCAATTTAATACGCGCCCCCCGAGTTCTTCAAAGGTATTTTTTTCTAACACAAGAAATAGATTAATCTGTATTACAATAAACAATCATTTAAAGTTTTGGCTTTTGCTAAAATAAAGGGAAAGGAACCATGGACAAAAACGTACTTAAGAGTTAATTTATTAGAAACTCTGACTTGCAGCTTTTTAAGTGTTCTTGATAACGTGACACAATTCTATCAAACAAGTAGGGGTGTGAATTGCCTCGTACCTGACGATTCGATTCGTATCACGATTCACAGGTCACGATTCGATTCGATACCGATTAATCCCGATACGAATTTAAAAGTCGATTGTTGCGATTTTTTTTCATTCAAATTTAGAAAATACTAATCAGTAAGCTTGTAGAGTGTAAGATTTATATGAAAATGTATTATTTATTTATCTGAAATTTCAGTCTTATAGAGGTTGTAATCTGTTTCATGTTTGAACAGCATTAAAATAAAATATTAAGGCTTAATGTTCCGTTCATATAACATTCTTCCATGCTCAAGGTGTGAATCCAAAAAAAAAAAAAAAAAAAAAAAAAACCCGATTCTGCCCTTATTGAATCGATTCGAGAATCGCGCGATGTAGTATCGCGATATATCGCCGAATCAATTTTTTTTTAACACCCCTACAAACAAGTGTAGTGTAAACCTAAACTAATAAATGATAAATCAGATGACAACAATAATGCAAACAAGTCGCCTCAACTTTATATGTGACAATGCTATGGAAAAATGTGGATTGCACTTTGACATGATAAAGAAATAAACCTGACATTTTATATATATATATATATATATATATATGTGTGTGTGTGTTTAATGTATATAACAACACTAAGTTTGAATAATATGTGACTTTGATAGAATATTTTCATTCTCTTGTGGTCACACAAGACACAAAATAAGACGTAATCGTGATGAAAGAGCAGTCATGTGCTGCTCGCTCACTCAGATGAAGACGACAAAAGCGGTTGAGGCGAGTTAGCGCCAGAATGTAGCCAGGGGTTAGTTACAAGTAGCCCCTCCTTCTTCCCCACCACATTCCTTTCTGCAAAAGACCAAATAGATAAGCCAACCTAGAATGAATGACACGATGATGATTCAGGTGGAAAAAAAAAAAGGCAAGCGCATCTGGAAACATCAACTGTTTGACTAGGAATAGTTTATTCAAAGGTGAGAAAACAAAAAAAAAGCCACAACCCATTATTTTAATTGCTTTCAAGCTATATACATTATAAATAATTGAACTACGTTACAAGCATTTATTTTTCCCGAAGTCCGACAGACACGTGTGGAGGGCCGCACAGGAGGAAGCGTTTGTTTAAGTGTGTTTGGTGATTGGTTATCGGAGTGTGGGAGATCAGGGAAGCAGCTGCTGGATGTTTCTCAAGCGAAAACTCTGCTTCGCTTCAAAAGGCTGTCAAATATTTGCATGTTGAGGTTTATGATACAGGAAGTTGATGAAATAGGCTTCGACATGGAAGCGACTTCATGAAGGGTCTATAGCCATCCTGCACTCGGCGTTTCAAGTCCTTTTGAGGGAGGGGGGGGCTGACAGTGACATCGTGCTAACTGTTCTGGTGAGGCTCCTCCTCTGTGTTGAGATGCACGGCGGCGGCGGCGGTCGCCAGCAGGCTCGTCGTCGTCGCCATCACCACCACGCTTTCCTCGGCCGCCTCAGCCACGCCCCCGCCCCCGCCCCGCCCGGCCTCCACGGCCTTCAGGGAGCAGTCCACGCAGATGTAGTCTTCGTTCTCCGCCATTTCGCACGAGACCCCCACGCACACTTGGTGGAACCACTCGTCGCAGCCGCCGTCGCACTGCACCCAGTCCACCTTCAACACCAAAAGGAAACAATCACGTCATCATGTCAAAATGAATACAACTGATTACCGTATTTTCCGCACTATAAGGCGCACTAAAAGCCTTCAATTTTTTCAAAAGCTGATCATGCGCCTTATAATCCAGTGCGCCTTATATATGGATCAATATTGAGCCGCAACAGGTGTCGCTGTCAAGACGCTATCGGTGACCCTGCACGATCGGTGACGTGCATGCGCAGAAGATCCCGCCATCTTGGATCGCTAGCTAATACTAATACTTTACCTCAGAGAAAATAATAAAACAGCTGTTTATTCATTTTGGGAGTGAATGGAGTTGTCAGAAAGCTGGTTTGTAATCTATTAATAAAGTTTGACTGACCTATCTGACTGTTTTGTTCACATTCCCTGGAGCGCAGCACCATCTAATGGATGCATAAAGTAACCCCAGCTTCTACTGTAGCGCCTTATATACGGAAAAAGTTTTAAAATATGTCATTCATTGAAGGTGCGCCTTATAGTGCGGAAAATACAGGACATTTCCAATTATTAGATGATGTCTTTATTGTAAGTAATCTTGTCATACTATGTCGAGCAAAAAAAGAAATAAAAATAAATTGGCCGGACAAATGTGTGCAATATGAATTGGCATGTATAACGGAAAGTTTCCATTCTGGGGCTGCCGTTGTTTTCATTGGGTTCCATCTTAAAGCTTGCACGAATCTAGGGACACCAGTTTGAATACTGACACAGTGCAGCATTGTCACAAGCAAGACGTGCCAATAAAATTCCAGCTATGTGACGAGCCTACCAAATTCCACAGCCCTGATTGGCCGCTGCAGACTGGCCATTTGTTAACCGGTCCACCCCAACTCGGCCTGTTAATATGTTATGTGTAAGTCTCTTTAAGGTGTTCTCGTGCTGTTATCAGCTGTTGATAATACAATAAAGTTCCATGATGATCACGTTTGTGATTAACTCCAAGCAAACTCTCCAAACAACGTAAACGTGTCGGTGGGACCCAAAATGGGATCCGGTCCTCATCATGACAGGATGAACACGGCATTCATTAAGCTATTTTTTTGAAAATTGGTTCAAGTATTTATCCATTCATTATGAATCACTTATTTTTAATTTATTGTAAATACAATATACATTTAACTCATTTGCTCCCAATAACGTGTAAATACGTTTTTTTTAAATGTTCTAAGTGTCCCAAAGACGTATTTATACGTTTCTTTTTGGGGTTTTTTTTAAATGCTAGAGCATACAGAAGGCTTTGATGCAGCCTCTCAACTGCAAAGAACGGTTGCAGAAATGGTAGTTATTACACAAACGGCCAGAAGGTGGCAGCAAAGCAAAGGAGATCAACCAGGGCCATCTAGAAAAAAAGCTCAATTACTTACAATTTTAAATAGATTTGTGAAAACTGATGAAATTTAAGCTCTCTTCTAACGCTAATTGCTGCAAAACGGAAACAGATAGAAACATACTTTTTTTTCCTGATGAAAGAAGACTTTAATCTTTCTTTTG
The DNA here is from genome assembly GCF_051991245.1 of Festucalex cinctus. Lineage (NCBI taxonomy): Eukaryota > Metazoa > Chordata > Actinopteri > Syngnathiformes > Syngnathidae > Festucalex > Festucalex cinctus. The sequence continues at coordinate 16,186,501 of NC_135426.1, forward strand.
ATAGGTCCCATGCTTTTATAGCAATAGAACACAATATTCTGTGGGCCTTGCAAAATCAGTCAAAATCCAGTAACATAGCGAACGGGATTGCTTCTGTGAAAATGGCTGGGAGTGAATGAGTTAAGCTTATTTTTTTAAATTAGACAGCAATTTAACTTAATTATTATGTATTTTTAAATGAGACTGAATAATTGTTCAAATTAACTGTTATGACATATGTTATACGTGACATATAAATTCAAAGTTGTTTTTCCTTCAAACCTCATCTTGACTAACCTGGCTAATCTGTCACAAAAATTGGCCCACCACTGGTTGTATAGCATAAGCACTCAATCTCATGCGTGTCATGTGTAGTTTTATGGTAAATACAGGAAATACAGTAAAAGTCCTACAGTTAAGTAGAAACATGATGTAAAATATTGCTAACCTCACACCTGACTTCTGTTAACATATAATCCATGCATTTGTCTATCAGTTTTTCTTTTGTCATCCGTGTTGTGAACAAAGTCCTCACCTTGTCTTTACACGGCCTTTGGCAATTTTTGGCGGCGCAAACGGCGTTCTCGTCGTTGGAGTCTTCGGCACCAGACCACTCGTACTTGGAGGGGATGTCGAGAATCTTCTTCTCCTTCCTCTTCTCCAGCCCCTCTCGGATGGCCTCTGCCTTGGCGGCCGCTTTCTCCTTCCGCTTCCTCTCCTTCTCCTCCTTGGCTAAACGTTTGGCCAGCTGCTTCATCTCCCGGTTCTTATCCAGTCCCAGTTTCAGCTTCTTCTTCTTAGCTTTGCCTCCGAGGCCCAGCTCCAGGCCGGCCCTTTTCAGTTCCTTGGACTTGGACGGCCGCACGCCGCCCAGCGTCCTGGCCCCAGCGGCGGAGGACATCAGCATGTGGTGGTGGTGGTGGTGCTCGGCTCGCTCCAACTTCCGTTTCCTCTTCTTCTCTGAATCCTTGATCTTCATTTTCAGAGACTTCTCCGTTGAACTGTCATCAGGCTGTGGGAAAAAAATGGTAGTGAGCACCATGCAATAGGTTAAAATTCATGATACAGAGGGACAAAAGTGTGACTACCTCCATAACTTGTAAGAATCTCTCTTCCAAGGGAGGATGTGTGGCCTGCAGGATCCTCCAGATGTGCTGGGTCTCATCTAGAGACACCTCCAGCAGGTCACCTAACATCATCAGCTCCTCCAATTGGGCCTTGGCTTGCGCAGAAAGCTCCAGCACCGGCGGCTCCAGACTGCGAGGTACCAGAGGAGTCTTCCTGGGTTGCTTTCTTGGCGTTCCCACATCTGGAATATCATTTTTTGTTTTTTCATACTTTCTGTCAGTGTAACTTAACTCTTTTTACTGCCACACGTTATCCCAAAAAAAATTCACATCATCTTTGGAAAAGTTCTATTTCATCAGATTTCGTCATGTTTCATTGTAATTTCATACACGGCAGTCCATTGAAAAGAGATACAATGCTGCCATCTGCTGGCCATAGTTGGTGAGTGTTTCTGATTCCACAACCTATTGAGCAGGCAGCGCTGCACTTAAGATGTTGCACTGCCCATTATTTAAAAAAAAAAACGTAGTTGATGTCATTTAACGTTTATGGCGGCATATATCGTGATTTTACGAATTGTTATTAAACGTTTTTGGCGGTCAAAGAGTTAAGCAGTTGTTTGAGAAGGACTAATAGAAAGGAGTGAAGCCTCACTTTGTACAACAGACTTGGAAGCTGACGAGTAGGCGTGTTCGGCGCAAAACGAGGGCGTGGCAGATGGCCACATGTGACTAACCACCTCTTCTGACTTGACGGGGATTTCGTCATCGCAGAAGAGGTAAGGCTTCACTTCTCCTGGGTCCTGGAAAGACAACATTACAAAATGATAAGAAGACTTGAGCACAACTAAGGACTGTTTGACGGAATGGCCACGTTTACCTTCATGTCGTACCCATACGTCTCCCGGATGTCCTCATCTGAGTCAGTCTCCTCGTCGTCATAGTCCACAGACTGGCGCGGTGATGTGGCTCTGCTGAAGCCTGACTGCTGGAAAGTCTGGATGTGACCCTGAAACACAACAATACAATCGCTTCTATCAAGGAACTGCTGTCATTTTTTGCCTATAAAGTAGGGATGTTCGATATCACTTGACTCAACTGCCACTAAACAAAAACAAAACAAAAATAAACAAAAACAGGTTATATTGCATTTCAGCCGTCATGCCTAACATATTGGAAGTCGTCCTACCTGCAAGTCGGGGTTGGCTGCAGCTTTCTGCAGCTCGGCGTTGATGATTTTCTCCGTCTTCTCCCGTGCAGCTTGCTCCACCATGCGCTGGCTCAAAACGGACAGCTTGGCCAGGGCGGACGACAGTTCCTCCGTGGCCAGAGCGCGACGTGCCCGATCCTGGAAGCAACCTTGACAATTAGCTTTTTCCTCACTCATGGTTATTTACATCTGAAGCGTGCAGGAAGCCACAAATTCAGTTGCAAAAAATTATGTTGTATCATTTTAAAACGTTCACACTTGGAGTTTGGGTCTTATACTGCATTACCATCTTATAATATGATAGAATGACCAATCATTCAGGTTGGTAACATTACGTAATAGAGTCAAGACATATACTGTGGAGATTTTACAGAGGACTAGATTGCATGAATTAAAATTTGAACATGTAAAATTCAAACATAACGAAAATAAACAAATAAATAAAAAGTATATAACTGCATGCGGGGACCGGTGCCTCAATTTAAAAAAAAAAAAAAAAAAACCTTCCTGACCTTACAAGCTGATATGATTATTATCTATCATTCCACTACGTTTTTCTTCAAAAGCCGTATCTTGACAGGAATAACGTACAAAGTTATTAAAAAACAAAAAGGTTTATTTTGAAAATTTTCTTTTTCAGAATAAAAAGTAAAAATTACTTCAAATATCATTGCTATCATTAAATTCTGACTTTAATATCATATTAGGACTTTATCTTGGAAAAAAATATTCTCATAGGATTATGACTTTTGTTCATGAAAAAACATGTTCATGTAAACATTACATTTTTTTCTTGAAAAATAGATAACTCTCATAATATAGATTTTTTTCTATAAAAAAAAAAATCAATTTATTTTCATAACAATTTTTTTTTTTTCCTCGAAATTGATTTTTAAAATTTCTATGGCATCTAGGCTTATATGTATAAGTGATTTGAAAAGGTCTCCCATGTGAGAGGTACAAAAGGTTTGATTTCAAGTGCATACCTGCCAGCTCATTGCCCTCTCAGTTAAACATTGAAGGGCCTCTCCTTCTGGTAGTCTGACCGGAAGCTTCTGCAGCGACACCAGCAGCGACAGGATGGTCTCCAACCTGGGCCGCCTGGACCGCTGACACAGCGGGCACAGAAATTTGGAGTCCTTGCTATTGCTCTGCCAAGCGGCGCCGAGCTTCTTCTGCGTTCCCGTCTTGGGCAGAGGCACGCACACGCCGTGGAACCAATCCTTGCACAGCTCGCACTGCAGCATGAAGCCGCTAGCCGTCTTCCGACACAGGCAGAACTTGACTTCCTCGATTCGGTCGGCCATGGCCATCTTGGCCAGGTTGGCGGCGCGCAGGGAGTGGATGGCCTCCACCTCTTTCTGCTCTTTGGCTTTGAAGGCGGCGACGACGGTGGAAGTGTCTCGCGCCTCTTCCGGGCTCTCGTCCAGGTCGCTCAAGTTGTCGGGGTCGAAGCCTCCTCGCTCCTTCTCCATGAGCTCCCTCACTCGTTTCCGCTTGCTCTTGCTGTTGCTGTACACGCCGATGTCCACGCGAGGACTGAGGACCTTGAAAGACCATGTGAATCATCACAAGGGGTACTCAGTTTCATTTCAACGCAGCAATTGATATGGCAGGGAACTTTTCCAAAATAGAACATTTTTAATTGGTTTTATCCCCCACCCAGCTAACCTGATATCTCACCTGGAGTAATGTGTATGTTGAATTCTTTTTTAGAAAGGTGCGGCCAGTTCTCTCCCTCCAGGCTCTAGCCGAGGCCACCTGAGACTCCACCTGGGCCAGCGGATCGAGACGGACCGGGATGGAACGACCCCGAGCCAGCAAGCTCTCCAGCTGCTCCAGGTAAGCGTAGCTACTCCCACTCTGTGTGTGGAAACAAAGGTCTTCGTCACCAAAGCTTCTCAAACAATGGTGTCGACAGCTATTGCCTTTGCATCAATTCACCACCAGACGGAGCCATAGCAACATTTTTTAGCTCTTTTACTGCCACACGTTATCAAAAAAACTTTAATATGACAAAGGCATTGATCATTCATATCATCCTTGAAAAAGTTCTATTTCATCAGATTTCATCATGTTTCATTGTAATTTCATACACCGGCAGTCCATTGAAAAGATACAATGCTGCCATCTGCTGGCCATAGTTAGTGTTTTTGATTCCACAACCTATTAACCAGGCAGCGCTGCATTTAGATGTAGCACAAAAAAAACAAAAAACGTAGTTAACATTTATGGCGGCATATAACGTGATTTTACGAATCGTTATTCAACATTTTTGGTGGTCAAAGAGACCAAGACCAAGAATATATTGTGTACCTGAATAGCGTCCACCTTGGCAGTCCAGTCTTTAGCTTTTTGCAGAGCCTCTCGTAGAGCCAAAATATTCGGTAGGTATGCTGGAATGTTCCTGGCCTCCAGCACGATACTTTCCAATGTCACCATGCTGTGTCGAGGTCTTTATTTGAAAGGCAAATAGGCAGGAGTCACTCGGCACGCTACTTTTCAGCAACACTCTGTACGCAATAAGTAATCTATACCTGGCCTGTAAGCAAGCGCGGGCCTTGTCCTCCCATTTTTCAGAGATAGTGAGGATCTCCTGCAGCTCGGCCATCGCCTTCTCCACGGCGTGATGAGGAGCCAGGCCCACCCCGGAATCAATGAGCCTCTTCATCAGCTCCAGGGTGACGCGGTGAGGCTCCGTCAAGGTAATGCGCACCTTGAAAAGACAGCAGCTGTCACGTGGAGACTTCACATCCTTACAACTATGATATTTCAATGACCTTTCAGGTCCAGTGCCTTTTATTTTCTCCCAAGGACCCATCACAATCTTAACGCTAATTTAACATGTGCTCCCCTAAATGCCATTGAAATGTTTTTTTTTTCTTCAATATTTCAACCAAAATATTCATGACGTTTCAGAAAGCAAGTTGAAACAATTTCAAATGAATTAAATTCAATATGCTTCCACAGTTTCTAGCTGACGTGCACCATTTACCTTAATGACGGCTAGTTTACAAAGTCACTATATTTACAACTTATTAGCTATTTGTTAAAAAAAAAAACAGCAAATTTATTTACTGCTAAAACAGGCATTAGGTCAGCCCCATATGGGAATTCATATCTCAATTTCTGTTTGATACACGATTCATCAATAAAAAATATACAATAACCATTACCATACATTTTCTATGCTACTTATCCTGATTAGGGATATAAAATTGTAACATCAATGTATCCATAACTATATTATATTTATTAGCGGTGTTAAAAAAAAAATCGATTCAGCAATATATCGCGATATTGCATCGCGCAATTCTTGAATCGATTCAATAGGTGGCTGAAGCGATTTTTAATCTTCCATTTTTAATGGAAAAATATTCAACAAAATGTCTTACTTCGGGTTAGGGTTCACACCGTAAGCATGGAAAAATGTTATATTAATGAACATTAAGCCATAATATTTTATTTCAATGCTGTTCTAACATGAAACACATTACTATCTGTATAAGACTGATAAACTGTTTCAGACTGTTTCAGATAAATACATAATACATTTTCATCCAAATCTTATACTGTATAAGTTTACTGATTGGTATTTTCTAAATTTGAATTTAAAAAAATTGCAACAATCGACTTATCAATTTGTATCGGGATTAATCGGTATCGAATCGAATCGTGACCTGTGAATCGTGATACGAATCGAATCGTCAGGTACTAGGCAATTCACACCCCTAATATTTATTGTTTATATATATAATTGCTGACTATAAGAAATACATTTGTCAGGCTCAGCATAGAATAACTTATTTTGTGGACGCCCAAGTTGAGGCCTGCAGACCCTCTGGGAACCCCAGTTTGAGAACAACTGTTAGTATTTGGAAGCCAACCTCATCCAGCCAACGGGCCTGCTGGAGCTCCTGTTTGAGGCGAGGAAGCTCAGGTAGCTCCACATCCAGGCCGCTACCGAGGTCCAGAAGGGCCTGCAGCTTGGAGGAATCCGGCAGCTCATCCGCCAGCGCCATCTGGGCTCGCTCGTGGAAGTCTTCCACATTCTCCAGTAACTCCTGTCAGCGTGAGTGAGGTGAACACACAATCGATCGCATAGCTCCAATTTCTTTTCTGTGACTTGATCAAAAGACAATCTTGGTGAGGGACGGACCTTGACTTGTTTGGCCTGGCTGATGATGCAGGGCAGCCTATAAAGTTGCTCCACAAAGGCTTTGAGCTCATCCACAGTCAACTTGCTGCGGGTCCGACTGCTCTCAGAACGCAGGCGGCTGCTGTGGTTGGGTAGAAAAATATTGTAGATGTACAATTGCCTGGCTTTTGTGCAAAGACGTCGTCGTACCTGTGTCTCTGCTTGCGGCTGAGCAACATCTGAGCTACAGAGGAGCACGTCTCGGCCTCTTTGACCATTTCTCGGAGGCGGCGGAACAGAGAATTCTCCGGGTACTTCCTGTCCTCTGCATCCTCCAGCAAAACCTTGAGCTCAATGAGATCTGTGAGAGAGAGACCGGGCAATTAACTCATTTGCTCCCAATAACGTGTAAATAAGTTTTTTTTTTAATGTTTTAAGTGTCCCAAAGACGTATTTATACGTTTTTTGGGTTTTTGTTTTTTTTAATGCTAAAGTATACAGAAGGCTTTGATGCAGCCTCTCAACTGCAGCAGGTGGCAGCAGAGCAAAGGAGATCAGCCAGGGCCCTCTCGGAAAAACCCTAAATTACTTACAATTTTAAATAGATTTGTGAAAATTGATGAAACTTTGCTCTCTTCTAATGCTAATTGCTGCAAAACCGTAACAGATAGAAACATACTTTTTTTTTCCTGATAAAAGAAGAGACTTAAATCTTTCTTTTGATAGGTTCCATGCTTTATAGCCATAGAACACAATATTCTGTGGGCCTTGCAAAATCAGTCAAAATTCAGTAAAACAGCCGGGAGCGAACGGGATTGCGAAATGTGAAAATGGCTGGGATTTAATGAGTTAAATATGCAGATTACGAAGTACACTTTCCAAAACCAACTTTGGATTAAAAAATAAATAAATCTCACAGCACACCACCAAACTAAAAGGTCACAACAACTACACATGTATTTGGGCAAGTAATGATTTTGTCTCAATTTACTCACAAATCGACCACTAGGTTTACAAATTTAGTGAATTTGGATTCCCACACACAATGGCTGCCAATCACACAGGTAGAAGATGGTTTGAAACCTTTCTTGTTCTTCTGGTCTGCAGCCAAGGCCTCGTTGATCCTCTTTGCCCAAGTGTCGTATGACTGCGCACGATTCTTCACACCGTAAAGCATGGCTGGAAACTCCTCCAGATCGTAGCGATACCTGAACAATGAAAACATTACCTCTGCTTTGCCGAAAGCCAGAAAAGCAGCACAAAAAAAATGAGGAAGCGCTTACCTGAGGCACTTGTTACTGAGAGGGCAGTCGCAGAGATCTGCTGCATGGTGGAGACAAACCAGACGATCAGGAGAACAAGAGCAGGTGAGCGCAGACAGGAAGCAGGTGGTCTTGCACTTGTAGCACTGGCGCTCATCATCGGGGACCAGCTCAAAAACTTCCTGCTCAGAGGACAGCACCCCCTACAGGCAACGGCGAACAAGTCAGAAAAATGGGAATACAGTTATCCCCTTCTCGATTGTATGGAAGACCAAAATTGCCAAAATTTGAAGTAAATAAATGAATAAAAGTGAAAATAAAAATAAATATAAAAAATATATAATTTGAAAATTATGTCTAAAAAATTTAATTTAAATGGAAATAAATCTGTTTTTATTTTCACTTTTAGTCATTTATTGATTTAGTAATGTATTTATTTATTTAGTCATTTATTTATTTTGAATTTTGGCAGTTTTGGGGCCGTACTGCCAAGTCGAAATGTTATTCAAATGAGGGGGCGGTCCTAAGCGTGTCTTAGGTTGGACTCCACAGTTGCAAAGTGCCTGTCATTGGTCCAGTGAGCAGCTCGCCGAACAAGGAAGTCTCGCCGACAGCCGGCTTGCAATGGAGAGCTCGTGTCCACTGTCACCACAACTTGCGACTTGAGTTGTTAGAGACGAGAGAGCGGACAGCGGACAAGATCGTCGTCGATTGCTGCAGCTCTCCATTGCAAGCCGGCTGCCGGCGAGACTTCCTTGTTCGGCGAGCTGTTCACTCGACCAATGACAGGCAGTTTGCAACGGCATAGTCCAACACAAGACATGCTTAAACCGCCCCCTCATTTGAATAACATTTCGACTTGGCAGTACGGCCCAAAACTGCCAAAATTCAAAATAAATAAATGACTAAATAAATAAATGACTAAATAAATAAATAAATTACAAAATAAATAAATAAATGACAAAAAGTGAAAATAAAAACGGATTTATTTCCATTTATATTTAAAAGTTACATTACTTACCATTTCTTGGATTGCCTTTCTGAGTTTAGTCTCCTCATCCATCACTTCCCCCATCTCCTTGACAACGGCCGCAGCCAACTCCACGTCCAGGCTGTCCGGATCAGCGGCCATCTTGCACAGCAGCTCGTCGTGTGAGAAGACGCAATAGCGGTGTAGGCGCCGGTAGTGAGCCACGCACTGACGGCCCATGGGTAACTGGGAAGGACCAAACGGTAACCAAATTCAAATTGAGATGCCACTCATTCATCCAGATCTTATTCAAAATTGTTATGAATGGAGGAAGCCTTACCCAGTCGGCGGTGCAAAAGTTAACAGCCTCTGCAAAATTGTAGCCCTGGTTGAAACCACTGTGGTAGGCTCGTGGAAAGGTGACCACAAACTCCCCTGCGCACTGATTGGTCCTGTATACCTACAAAGAAGGATTGTCAAACGTGTCAACTTTCCGTGGGAATTAATGTGAATAAATCAGCATTTTATTACATAACCCTGTCAAATATGCATTTATTCTGGGAGGGAAGAAAGTCAATGAGTATTCATTCCTTAATGCATTGAGGTGAGTAATATTTTACTTTACATTCACGTTTTTCTGTTTCAATGAAAGACGCAATTATTCCATAAAATCAAAACTTTTCTAAAATTCTACGAACAAACATATTCTGTTCATATGTCCTGCTTTATCATTCTATTATTTTACACTGATGTTTGCTGAAAAATAAAAGCTATTTTTAAAATATACTTATATATATATATATATTTAAAGTTGAATATGATTCCTTTCTAAAATTCCCCAGATTAACTTTCCATATTGATGACGAATGTACCACCTTTGTGCAACTCTAATTAGGGGTGTAACAATATGCGCGATATCGTGATATTAAAACTGCCACAATATCGTCGTCATCATATTCATGATATTTAAATGCAACACATCTGTTCAAAAAGAGTCAGGTTGATTTCCATTTGTGCAGTTCTAACACCCTCTGGTGGCTAGTTTTTTTTTAGTGCAATTTAATTTTCATTAGGGATGTTTTGGCCCTTCTATGTTTAAAACCTACACTAAGTGTCAGATGAAGGGCAACGTAATATTGTAAGATTGTGAAACAAGTCAATATGTGGAGAAGCTCAATGTGTGCGTGCATTAACAACATAACATAATAATAATAACATAAAAATAATAATAACATTGCTGTTATGTACAAAAGCACAAGATTATGCTTTTTTTTAAGTATGAGCTCATTTTTCTGACAATATTGTGACCTTTTTTAAATATCGTCAAACTCCCCACAATATCGTGATAATTATCATATCGCGAGCTTCATACCGTGATATCGTATCGTGTCGTTTAGATATCGTTACATCCCTAACTCTAATGAGAATGATCAGGTGTGAAGTCTGGGCCACATACAGGCACACCGTGCTCCATGAGGATGTTGGGGTTCATGATGGTAACCAGCTGATGGAGGAGGTCCGGCTGCGACTGAAACAGCTCTGGAGCTAATTTTTTCATCACCGCCTCCAGCTGCTCCGCTGCGGACGCCGGCACTCCATACCAGGTCTTCGGCTCTCCCCTGATGTTTGAAGACAAACGGAGAAGTTGAAACTTTTTGCAACAAGTGACAGTGGCAAATTCACCAATCTCACCAATGGAGGAAATTAATGGAGTAACTCCAGTGGTCCTCGATGTGCCAGCAGAAGGAAGAGAAACACATGCCCACATAGAGCCAGGGCACCTTCATGCCCGAGATGTCCACATTGATGTGAGTGAGGACTGACTGCTCCAGCACCGGCATGTTGTTCAGATTCCAGCCAGAGTTGGCGTACTCCTAACAGGATTAGTTAAAGAAAATTGCTATTAATCACTGCAATGAGTAATTTTTTGCAGATCAGCCATCTCACTTCTTCATCTCCCAGTAGCCTCCTCTTTCCATCTCTGACAGGGAATCCGCTGCCCACGTCCTTAGAGCTGATGTCGGCTCCGTACTCCACGATGACGTCCTCCTCAATGCTGCTTACCAGACGCCAGAACTCCTTCTCCACCAGCTCGGTGGGCACCATCTTTGAAATGAAATAATATATACAGTATGTGCTTTTTGACAGACAAAACATCCATTGCAAAATGTATATTTCAAAACTTAGTTTACTTTTTATTTTTGTATGAATTTACAGTGTCTAGATACGTTCGAAGAGCTTAACGTGTTTACATTTCATTCTTTCACATTACAATAGCTACAAACTACTTAATTGTGGCAATTAAGCACAGACTATGAATGTTAAGTTTATGTTAAAACAGATTTAGAATCAGTATACATTATTGTTGTCTGAACATTTTCTACAGGAATTATTTTTTAATAAATAAAACCATTAAATTTAACATTTGTTAGGTTTATTAGATTAAAATAGTAGTCATCCTGAATGACTGAAAGAAAAAAAAAGAAAAAAGAAAAGAAAAAAAAAGTAAAAAAAAAAGAAGTCGAGATTGTATTTTCTGGCCATATCACCCAACCCGATGTAATATGATTTATTTTTTAGGACAGGGATGTTGACAAATGTTGGCATGACTACTTTATAAGAGTGATAAGCAGTGCAGTGACAAAAATACATTCCTAATTAAAATTAAAATGCATTAATAAACTAACCACCACAGGGTGGTAGCACTGCACAAATGGAATACAACCTCACCTTTTTTAACAGATGTGCTGCTTTTATTGTCGTGACATGATAACAATATTGTGGCAATTTTAATATCGCGATATCATGATATTGCCATTATGTTACATCTCTTAATGTAATATGACAAAAAATTGCAATAAGATTATATCTAAAAAGCATTCCGCAATACTTTACATACATGGACTGGCATGTTGAAATAGTCCGACTTGAACTGGTCGGCCATTTCTCCGAAGGTCTGGAGTGTGTATTCCCTTACGGCCTGCTCAAAGCCAAACGCCTCTCTGGGCTTACTGCACTCCTGCATAGAAGAAGAAGAAGGGGAAAAAAAATGAAACCAATCCAGAAGGGGGTGAGGAAAAATAATAATAATAATAATAAAAAACACAATCGATCTTGGTGGTTGTGCGAGGTTTACCTCTGCGACACACTTGGGGCAGCGCCAGTCACCTTTGGGCACGTCATGCAGAGGTGGAATCAGGCAGAACGTGTGGTAGCTGTCATCGCAGCCGTCACACAAAAGCAGGCGGTCCTCCTCATCGCCACGTCCGCACATCAGGCAGAAGTACAGGTCGATCTGGGAGAGCGTTACATGAAGTTAGGAAAGCAATCAGATGTCACGAAGCTGCAGTTCGACACTCACAAAGTTGACCTCCAGCGTCTCCTTGCGCGGCCTCATTTTGATCGCGAAGGCTTGAGCTCTGAGGTGACGATGCTTCTTGTTGTAGCCGTCGTCTAACGTGGCGGGAAACAGTTTTCGGCTGATGATCGCATTTCGCGGGGGAAATAAAAATGCGGGACGATCCATATGTTTCTTACCTGCCGACACAATTTCTAAGTCCACCATCTTGGGACTGGTGCCAAAGAATTTGAGGCCTTTCGGCTCTTTGTTTTCCCTCTAAAGAGATAACAGCAAAAAGTGACGGTTCATTCTCAAAAATCAGAGATACTATGCATTACGCATAAAAATGAGGGCTACTTGGCTTCCGGGTGAAATTTCCAAATGAACCTTACTCGCACTACAGTACAACCTTTACAGGTGAACTTAATTTGACCTTCTCTAAACGTCGAATGCATATGTCCAACTGTCAAATGTTTTAACATTGTCGCTCTCTAACAAGGAGAAGCTGTTTAAATACGTGTATGTCTTAATTTGTTACATATATTTTACGACTATTTTAACTCTTTGACCGCCAAAAACGTTTAATAACCATTAGTAAAATCAGGACGTATGCTGCCATAAACGTTAAATGACGTCAACTAAGTTTTTTTATTTTTTCCGCAGTGCAACGTCTAAGTGTAGCACTGCCTGGTCAATGCGTTGTGGAATCAAAAACACTAACTTTTATCTTTGATAACGTGTAGCAATAAAAGAGTTAATGTCATATGTATACAAATAGCCAAGGCATGAGAGGCAGTTCACCATTTGAAATAATAGTATTCAAAACAGCTAACTTGAAATAAGTTACATGATTCAGTATAGTACGAAATGCAGCTTTAACAAGTAATCCTTCTCGATCCACACCTCTGATTTAAGTCGCCTGGAGCGTCTTTCGGCCCGAGGACGCTCTTTCACCTGCGCTGTGTCAACCTCTCCGTCTTTGTCCTCATCTTCCTCTTGGTCATCCTCCTCAACTGCCTCCTCGCCAACTCCCTCATCAACTTCCTCGCAGTCATCCCCCTCTTCGTACAGTTGCTGGGTGCCCTAACGGAGGGCAAGATGTGAGAATGTCAATACAAACGGCTGAAAAATAAAACTTAAAAAAAAAAAGAAGAAGATTTATGGATGTGCCTTACAGTCAAAGTGGCTCCCGACTGGAAGAGCTCATAGGGGTAAAGGATCCTTTCATAGTGTGATCGCAGGAGTGAGCCAGTCCCTTTCCCAGGCGGGAAGCCCATTCGGCTGCTCACTTTGGACCACCTTTTCTCTTTACACACAGTCACAAAGCCGCCTTCAGATGACACAACCTGAACATGTGCAAAAAAATGATGTTTAATTTGACACAAATACCATGAAATGGACTCCAGGTTTACCTTGCTGAGTTGATACAGGTCCAGGACCTTACGCTCCACGTGTGGGAAGCGAATCTTGGATCCTTGCAGCTCCCAGAACTTTGCGATCTGATCCAGGAAGTTGAGCTTCACCCGAGTGAGTGCCTGGAGAAGAGAAAATTTGAAGTGAAGCACAGCACAGCACTAAACCACACACCCATTCCCAACATCTTTATTTTCCTCAAACATTCAAATACATAAGAGGACAAAACCTCAATTACAGTGAATTTATTGGGAACACTTATTTAAACATCAAATGCTGCTATAAATACACAAAATAAAAAAATTGTGATCTGCAATGGACTATTGATACACTCTCTCCATTCATTTTAGTATTCAATACAAAAAAAATCCCTTTGTATTTATTAAATGAATTTGGGCTGGACAATCTGGCCAAAAAAATAAAATCTCAAATTTGGCAGTCATTCAGGCCGATTATGATTTTAATCTAACAAACCCCAAAAACATTTAAAAGGTTTCATTCATTCAAAAATAATTCATGTGGAAAACGTTCAGACACCAGTAACGTATACTGTTTCTAGATCAGTTTTAACATTCATAGTTTGTGCAAGTAGTTTGTAGGCTATTGTAATTTGTAAACAAGTCTTGTAAACCAGGCACCCAGCATTCTACCACTTGTGCAAAATTACAACTCACAAAAAACATTTGATTGTAAGAGAACGTAAGAACATCTTTTAATAATCCAGATTTGATTTCACGATTTAGCAAATATTCAACGATTCGGTTTTGTAAATGATGATGAATTAATTCAATGTATTGTCCAGTCCTAAAACGAACTAAGTTATACACCCAAAATGTATATTAATAAAATAAATGAATCTTCTTTTATGACGCAATTCCATTTTACGCCACTAATCTACCTGCCCTTGAAAAAAAGTCCTATAAAAGCTAGAGAAACATCCAACTTAACGCCTTTGTCATAATAAGAAACTTACCTCAAGTTCATTCAATCTTTGTACTCGAGGAGTGAACCGGAAATGACGTACATCACATGCAAACGGAGGCTGCCAGTCCTTGTAGAAAAGGAAAAAAATGAAAATGACTTGACGCATAAACTAAAATAAGAAGATTAATCACGATGTAATAAGAGTTTATAGTATACACTTCCGAACCAGCAGCACACGACGTAAGGAAATGGTGACTTCGATGTAGGTTGTGGTCTGTCCAGGACCTGACCACTTTTTGTTTTGGTTTTATTAAAGGTCCGCTTTCGTACAAAAACAATAATAATACCATCAATCCATTTCAAGAAAATCGATAAAGTATATAATGATTGCTTTTAGGCCTATACACGCTCCAAAAAAATAAAATGAGGTGTGACTGGGCTACCTGAGGCCCAACGTCGAGTTGACGTAGCTAACGTAAAGTAGCTTCCTGAATGCATAAAATGTGAGTTGTATTTGTAACTATTTTCCATCGATGAGATTTTTTGTAGGGTTTATTAATATAAGATTGACATTTAACATAAAATTAAGGCGTTTTGAGTGGTGGAGCACACAATAAAAGCTTTGTGTGACCTCTAATTGGAGTGATGGGAAGTGGTCGTACATTTCTTAAAATAAATAAATTACAAAATAAAACAGGCCGACAAGGGAGAAAAAAAATCACGTGATAGAAAATATCGCAAATTGGTCATGTTTCTGTGTTGTTACGTGGATGTTTTTAAGTTTACCTCAGGAGGTCTGATCTTGCAGATGCCAGTTTTCTCCGCGATGGGTCGGATTTTGTTGATAAATCCAAGGGGGTCCGAGAAATCTTCCCAACTTGGCTCAAAAACTGGACATTCGGGAGGAGGCACAAACTCACCGACTGTAGTAGACATGTTTGGATGTTTCCCCCCCAGCCCGCGAGGAGTCTAATAATTGTGATACAGTAAATATTTCCAAGTTGCTTTCACCAGGCCATAAATGGATCCAAATGTTCATCGTCGCGTGGAACTTCTTCCACCATCTTCCTTGGTGTAAATAACGTCAATGACGTTTAGGATAAGGGATGAAATTGAGATATTTTGAACGTTACTCTAGCTTTGAGTTGTGCAAAAATCTTGGATTTGTGTCGCTTTGTCGCCTCTCCTACAGAGGACAGAGGGCAGTGTCAGTCCAAAACGCCATCACACCTCTTCTCACAGCGGAGATACACAATAGGGGTGAGTAGACGACTTTATCCACCATTTGATGGCAAAACATACAAGTTCTTGTAAATAAAAAATAATACTCCAGGGTAGCGACGTTAGCTGCGGGTGCTAACCTAGCTCGGTGTGTCTACCTGTGTAACACATGATCTCTTCGCGATGCTGCACTTCCAATCGAGGAGACTCGCGCCGAGCACAGTATGCTGCCACTTAAGGTATGCCGATGTTACTGATAAAAGCCGTCATTGTTCTTCCAAATCGGTTACTATCGTACATTGTTGACTGATGCCTTCACTTGCCTCCGCCATTCATTGACGCGTACGGGAAACTAGCAGAGGGGCTAGTTAGCTTAGCAACCGAGCATTGCGCAGCTAACGTTGGCCAAAAACAGCGCTTTGCCAGGGTTAATTTGACATGTTGTGATTACGAAATCTTTACTCGTCGTCGCTAAAATGTAAAAAAATGAACTGTTATTTTTCTTATGTCACTTTTTATTAATTTAACGTCGCCTGTCGTTGTTGTTGCCACATTAGTCAGTCCTGTTAGCGCCTCTTAGCGGCGTGGAGTCGTCATTGACAAAAAAACAATCAAACCAGATAAATAAAATAAATAAATAAATAAATGAATAAATAAATACATATTAAAAAGGACAAAACGGGTTTTAAAAATCGTTTTATACTTATTTTATTGAATACATACTTGCAAAGTACATGCATCTAGATTAATGGTACAACACTTTACAATTTAAAACTACATATTGGATAGACATTTAAAATAAAGAAAAGACCACTAATGGTGGTCGAAGAAATTTGATACGATACAAATCATTTTAAAAGGTAACCCTTGTAATATATTAAAAATTGCATGATCGGGGGTGTCAAACATACCAGCTTAATCTGGCCCGTGGAAATAGAGAACACGTTAATCTGCAATTTTTCAATAAAAGTACTGTATGTTGTTGTGAATTTTGTCCACTGGAAGTCGTACTGACAATGACCACTTACCATTTAAATGACATTCTGAAATTGGCTGTTACTTAGGATATGATGCCAGCTATTGATGCACTTGTACAGACTAAAAATTAAAGATGCTGAGTTAGAGAGCAAAGTAAACCTACTTCAAAATCATGCCGTGCCAAATTTGCACTCGTATCAAAATATTTTAAAACACAGAATATAGCAAAATATCAGGTAACAGTTTCAGTCAAGAGGTTGGTTTGGTGGAACCCTTTCACCCCCCCCCACCCCCCCACCCCCAAAACTTTCTGAAAGTTTCCCACTTCAGTTTCGATGGTCTGATGAGTCAGTTGAAGTTGTCAATGTTGTAAATGTATGTAAATTTAAACATTTTCTAGCTCTTAACAAGTTTTTTTTTTATATAAAAGGTACATACAATACATTCCTGTACTTTAGCTCCACTTTGACCTGAAAAGTTGCATGTGTAAATGAAAACATTGATAATAGTGTTAAATTATACTTTAAAAAATTTTTATTTCAGAGTGCGTATATGATTCGAAACAGGATAATAATCAATAAATGTGAATATTTACCAAATATACTTATAATTATTTGCACCAAAATGATGGTAATTTTTTTTAATTGTCATTTATAGCTTTATTGGCCCACACACATGCTTGTCTGGTCTGCTTGAGATCAAATTGTCATAAGTGTGGCCCCTGAACTAAAATAAGTTTGACACCCCTGAGTTATTCCAAAGGACACACGATACGATTGTGAAGGAGCCAAAATGTTGTACTTCTTAAAATTGTTGTTTAGTAATCATCATGAAATGGATACTCAGGATGATCAGCCCACCTGTTGGATAACATGGGGAATATATGAATCACAATAATATAAATGTCAAAGTATGCACTTTTACTTACATGAGGAGTTCCACAAAGCGAATGTTCTTGTTCAGACCCTCAATAGCCTTCATGTCCTCTTCGGAAATGCAGAAGTCAAAGATCTGCCAGGATGGTGCAGTGCAGGATTTTATTGTTTTGTTTTGTTGTTCCAAATTATACATCCTAAATTGTAAAACGAACCTGAAAGTTCTCTCTAATACGAGGCGGACAGAAGCTCTTTGGAATGACCACAACTCCCTTCTGCACATTAAACCTGAGGGCAACCTGAGCTGCAGTCTTCTTGTACTTATTAGCCAGCGACACGAGAAGCTCATCCTCCAATAGTGGCGGGCAGGTTAAGTTGACCCTATCAGAAAATGACATTTCTACATCTAAAACATAGCCATTTTTGAGCAAAATGCATTTTTAGAAAGACATGAAAGCATTGGGATGCTTCTGCAATACCAGGATGCATCTCTGGATGTCCCCAATGGGCTGTATCCCACAATGACAATTTCCTTCTGCCTGCAATACTCCAGCAACTTCGGTTGAGTGTAATAAGGATGGCATTCAACCTGAAAAGATGCGAATGTTTTGTGTCGCATTCATCAACAACATATAATTAATATTAAAGTGCAGCGGCATTTTTGCAGTTTTATGTCATCTATTGTATTTGTTAAGTAATATGACATTGTCGTTTGTTTGTACAATCATCTACATTGTTCAGCAATTATGTTTTTGTTTCACTGTAGATATTTGCACCTGATTTGAAACCGGTTTGTGTTTCAGTCCAGGTTTGTTGAGGATCAACTCCAACTGACGCTTGTTGAAGTTGGATACGCCGAGAGATTTCGCCAGCCCAGCGTCTTTGCAAGCTTCCAAAGCCTTTGCCAGGAGGGGAAAATAAGCAGTTAATAAGCAAGCAAACAAAAAGTTCTCCCCTGACTTTGAGCAAATATTAGGAATTCCCAGTCGTGTCCTTGCTTTGTTTATAGTTAATACTTAACTTGTGAATTACCTTTGCATTTATATAGATGGGTGCACTGTCATTCTCACCTCCCAAGTAGCACAGAGGTCTGTGTCATGGTAAATGTACTTCCCATCCTCATCTTTCGGGTAGAAGTTATCTCCTGGCTGCAGAAAATTGTCAACATTCACCAATGTGTTGCCGCTTTGGAAAATATTGAACAAATTCTCCAATTTGCATCACTTTTGTTGCGTCAAATGCAAGTGCACCTTAAACGCAATGGGCAGCTCAATGATGTATAGGTCGACATATTCCAGTTGCAATGTCTTCAAAGTTCTCTCCAGAGCAGGTCGGACCAGTTCAGGCGGATGGAAGGTATTCCAGAGCTGCGCAACAATCCAGTTTTTACAGACAATATTAATCCATGCGTGGTTAAGTGAACAGTTCTAAATAGCCTGTAATGTATTGCAAACCTTTCCACAGTAGAAAATGTCTTCTCTTTTTACAGTTCCATCAGCTATTTTATCCCTGATGGCTCGTCCCACCTCATGTTCGTTGAAATAAACCAAAGCACCATCAATGTGTCTATATCCTGTCTCAATAGCCACTTTTACAGCATTGTATGCACTGTCTTTAGGGGTCTGTGTGAGGGGGGAAAATATCAGTGTCCTACATAGTGGTGTAATTTGAAGTTATTCCTAAATCATCTCCAGATGTGGTGCAGTTTCTTACCGTACGGGGATCTGCGTAAGTACCCAGTCCTATCACAGGCATGCGCATCCCGTCGCAAAGAGGGACGGAGTGATTTTCAGCTGTCCAGTTCATATTGACCAAATTGTGAGTAATGAAATAAATGTCCAAGCTCTGCAACGTGCGCATGCAGCGACTGTTTCACTATCTGTTATTTAAATCTTACAACCCGTGCTTCCTGCCCTTTGGCCACTGTGAAAACCCCACCCAGGTCCAAAGAGTGACAATGTAAATATGGGAAGTGGGCTAGCGTCACGTAACCCATTATTTGACTCCAGCCATCCATTTTTTTTTTGTTTGGAGTAAAATCGAATGACGGGGGTCGCGTCGCATCGGATGAATTTTGGCATTATTACACTGTAGCTTTAACGCGCCGCAGTGCATTCTGGGTATATGGGCTGTTTTGGCCAAAAGCAACCGATGGCCGTCCGTACTAAAGACACATTAGCGTCAAAATAACGTATGTTGCGTGAATTATATTTAGTCACCATGTAAGGGTGTATTTTAAAGCCGTTTTAATCATAAATCACGTGAGTGGCTAGTAATTTACAGTATCCGAAACAATGTAATGAGGAAGCTACGTTGCTAACAATGCTAGCCTCCCAGTATCGAACTGTATTAATGGTTCTTAAATAACCTTATCTTTTGGGCAGCTAATGACTAATGTATGATTCACCCGAAAACAAAAGTATATGCTATATGTATGTCATGTCCCGAAGTATAACGTAAGTAACTAGGCGGGCCTTTGTTTCACGACGTAACGTAACGGATTAATCAATACTTGTCATTGTCATGGATCCGAGTGGCAAATCTGCTGCCAACGACGACATTGTCATCATTGTGGAGAACGAGGCAGAGAGTTTGCCCCTTGGAGAACAGAGACCCAAGCCACAAGGAGCCTTCGGGCTCATGGACACGTGTCCTATCTGCAAGTTGAGCTTCCATAACCGAGAACCCAAACTACTCCCTTGTCTTCACTCGTTCTGCAAGAGATGCCTGCCCTCACCGTTCAGGGGAGTCGAACCCAGGAGGGACCACTCCCTCCACCCCCTCGGCCAAGTGGAAAACAAGCAATGTGAGTGCAGCATCACCGCCACCTATCAACACTTTGCAAGATGGGTTACCTTTTTACAACTTGTATTTTAGGGGTCACACCTTTTCATTGTCAGACCTTAAATTGAGTGGTCATGTCGATAAAGTGGATGCATGTGAAAGTTTCACGAACCTTGGTCCAGGATTGAACAGGAAATCAGTCATTTTGCTTTGAAGCAGCCATTGTGGGTGGATTCTAAGGCTCAGAACAGGTTTCAGTGTGACACGAGTTCTAAAAAAAAAAGACAGCATTTCAAAATGACTGGAATGGCCACTTGAACTAGAGCACAACAAACCAAGAATTTTGAAAATTGGTTGATGGGTTCTGGAGAAATTGAGGGGGTTTTATGTGTGTGTTAGGGGAAAAATTGCCTCTTTTGGGAATGTTTTTGCGTATAGATTATCTTGTCTAAATGTCTTCAAATTAGAGTAAAACTGTCAAACTTAATATATTTCTTCACATATATCCTCAACACTTTAATCTGCTACTCACGGAATCCCTTCTCCCATTGGTTGACTAGTTTCTATTAATCAAAGTATCCACCAATAAGCGATGTGCGCATCTTGAAATCAAGGTGCATTGTGGGTAGGCGAAACTACCAAACGGTCATTGAAAATGAATTGGATCCAATGGAATCAGCTCTGATAGTAACGTTTCAACCGGTGGAAAGTTGCTGCTTTTTATTAACATGCATACCATGTGGTTTACTGACATCGGGGAAGTTGACTTGCAAGCTTTAAAGTGCACAGTTACGCAAAGATTGTCACCACTCTAATCTCTGCCATTCAAATTGATAGGGTAGTTGGTAGCCTTGTTTCCCCCCCCGCGCATGCGCAAACTTAATGAGCACGTCGTTTATTAGCTCGTGCAGGCCAAAACGCAACATGTTAAAATTTCAGTGATGTTCCAAATGCTGTCACTTGCCCTAAAAACTTGACTTGTGAGCACATTATTTTTGATAAATTGTGCTTAATATTTTCTTTTCTTGAATGTAATTATGGAGATTTTTAGATGCCTTTGAAGTGCTCAGTTTTGTTTTGTTTTGTTTTTTTTTAATAAAGAAAATTCCGTAAAGATGGTGGCCGCATGTCACGTTGTTATTATTGTGTGCTGCATCTTTTCAAAGTGGTTTACCTGCTCATATAGTGAAATCAGGTAATTCGTACAGTATTAGAATTACGACACACAGTGATATAGAACAGTATGCCACTAATGCCTTATTTCGTTGTGTAATAATGTTCACATGATCTCGATCCAGTGGGTACCATCCGCTGTCCAGTATGCCGACAGGAGTGCTGGGAAATGGACATGTTGGACAACTTCTTTGTCAAGGACTCGGCCGAGGTGCCAAGCAGTACTATGGAGAAAAATAGCCAGGTTGGGCAGCTGAAGTTGGGACTTCCCCTTTCGTTCAAGCGCTGTCTTTTTTTTTACTCACATCTATTTATTTGTTCCGACAGGTGTGTATGAGCTGTGACGACAACACGGAGGCAACAGGCTACTGTTTGGAGTGTGTGGAGTTCTTGTGTGTGACCTGTATCGAGGCGCACCAGAGGGTGAAGTTCACCAGGGATCACACTATACGGCAGAAGAAAGAAATGTCTCCAGGTAGCACAAATAAAGCAGTCTGGCACACTTGTGATGTTTTTTTTTTTTTTTTTTAAATTGACATCTGCTTCAACATGTGCAGAAGCAGTGGCTGTTTCCACGCAGAAGCCAGTCTTTTGTGACATCCACAAGCAGGAAGCGCTGAAGCTTTTTTGCGAGACGTGCGATCGACTTACCTGCCGAGACTGTCAGCTGCTAAAACACAAAGATCACAAGTATGAATAGCTTCACCTTCTCAATCCTTGAATTGTTTCAATGTACTTTTCGTAGCCATATGCAAAATTGCAACCGTGTACCATACATTGCAAATCCAATTAAACAATTTGCTGATCAGTGATGGATTTCTATCAATGATCATGTTTCTTTCATTGATTTTTCTTCACCATTGTTTGTGTCTAGCTATCAGTTTTTGGAGGATGCGTACAAGAACCACAGACAGTATCTGGAGAACATGACGCAGCAGCTGCAAGAAAGAAGAAAGGCCATTGAGGACGTCTCCAACTTTATCAATAATGGGTAAACTTTTATTGATGTCTGATGTTGTTGTTGCGTGTCAATTTATAACAAATCTTGTTTGTTGTTTTCATAAAGACTGCAGCAAGTTGATGAAAACCGAAAATCTGTCACAAATGAAATCAAGAAGGCCATCTGCAACCTGATTATGGAGATCAACAGGAAGGGAAAGCTTCTTGCGAACCAGCTTGAGGTTGCTTTGAATCCCTCTCTCACACTTGGAAACATTTGAGATCAATGACATGATCATGTTTCTTCTCCAGGCTCTTACGAAAGATCATGAGGTGGGTTTGAAAAAGCAGCAGGATGAAGTCAACGCGCTGCGCCGGCAACTTGACCACGTGATCAGTTTCACCAAGTGGGCCACGGCTAGCCACAGTGGCACCGCACTCCTCTATTGCAAGAGACTGGTGACTGACATCACTAGCCAAGAATACACAGACAATTGTTCACATCTGTAATATTTGTATTCATAGCAAATCTCTTTCCAGATTCTACACCAGATCCACTATTTGATGGGCGCCAGATGCAATCCCTCCGCCATCCCTCAGAGCTCTGTCCGCTTCCAGTGTCGCTCCGGTTTCTGGGCCTCAAATGTAGACCTTGGTAAGTTGTGTAGGTCTCAGGTAAAATGCAACTGTGGCACTGTAATAACAAATGGCTACACCAGGCCAGGGCAATTTGTATTCCTCTATGGCAACATTATAAATAGGAATAGTGGTTGAGGGTCACACCAACATGCTAATAAATCATGAACAATATGAATGTAGTCTCTTTGTAGAACGCACTGTAGTAGAATAGTTAGTTTTGATAAAATACTAGTTGTTTAGCCACAAGCACAAGAACAAGCAGAAGAACAAAAATACAACACAATTAGCACTCAATGCGTTTTTTCCAACAAAACTCCAAAATAAAACCGCTACCTCTCAAAATAGTCTTCCACATTTCATTATTTTTTTCTATTTATATTATATTTGATAGATATTGAATCATTTTGTCTTGTTATTTGATGACTGGTGATTTTTGTTCAAGCCAAAGTGGTAAAAATGTATCAGTTATTTACCGATCACCTGAAGTAATCTTGCTGCAAGAATTTTTTTTGCAGTCATTTTCATTCCGAGCAAATGTTAGTATTTGTGAATGAAATTGGATGGGAGTTGTCACAGAGTAACGCGGCTTTGTATTTGTTGTGAATTGACATAATGTGCAGGCTTTCCCCCAGCGTTTTATTAGCCTGTTGGCCCACTGGGGTTTCCTTGTATATTTATTTGTACATCCTCGTTCTGATAGTTTGAATGGTTGACTTGTCTTCTGCAGGTTCTTTGGTGGTTGAAAGAAGCTCTGTACAGCCACCCATGGCCAACCAGCAGGTGGGTCCCAGAGGAGAGCCGGCGCCGTTATCCGCCCAGCAGCGGCAGAGTACGCTGGCACAGCTGCAGATGCAGGTTGGAGAATTTTCCTCGGCCTTGTTGCACTCACGGGTGCACATTGGATAATGCCAGACATGAATGTTGGCTCTTTGCTTTGACAAATCCTCTGTCTCAGGTTGACAAAATTTCCCAGCAGCCTCACAGGCAGCCCGCATCCAACCACTGGTCCTGGTACCAGAGTGGCCGGCTCCCTGGGCCGACCGGACCCCCCGGCCCTCCACCTCCCACCAGACCCATCCAGGGAGGCTCCTCTCCATCCCAGGGCCACAGCGGCTTGCCACAGATGGGACGCCGATATGGGGTCGCCCCTGCCAGCACCAGGAGTCCCAACTCGGCTATGCTGCAGAACACTGGCTTCCCACCTCCTCAGGTAACCAGATTAGGATGGAACATATTTGCCGACCTTTTCAAAATGAGATTTACTACGCTAGTATGGAGAAGTTTGGAATTCAAGGATGGAATTTAGACTCTTCAAATGTTTAATGCAGACTGTTACTAGTGCAAGAATACAAGTAACAGAAGGCGTGTAATCCCTGAACCACTATTCTACATGTAGTCCCTCCGAGACATGCTCAAAACCTCTAGCTTCCCTTCCAAACCCGTGGATATATCACAGGCCGCATTTCGCTATCCACATCCTGTGTCCGCTGGAGGGGCCTCGCATGTACCGCCCAACCAGGTCGGTGGAATAAGCACAATGCACTGCCTGTCTCACCATCGGCCAACCCAACAATGGTTTTTATTTTCATTGTTTTGTTTCAGCGGAACCTGGCAGAGCTTTCCTACCTGAAGAGGAGTGAAGCCGGTGGCCTGGTCCCCCCCTCTGGTCTCACGCTGGCGAGAAGCCTAGCACCAACAAGTGCTGACAGACTCACACACCACAATTGTCACACTAGCTGCCGTCCTCACTTGTGATGTTCCTCTTCCTCTTTTTTTTTTTTTTTGGGTCAAGTTCAAGGAAGGCATAACTTCAACTCATCACTTAAACTATCTTCAGAGCGAAGCGGAGGGTAAGAAATGAACAACCATGCTGAAACTGCTACTGTTTTCCTGTCAAAATTTAACCTTGGTTGTATGGTACAAAGTATAAAGGAGTATCTAAAAGGGAAAAAAAGAAAAGAAATTCTAATCATTTAAAATCATAATTACGGCAAAAGCAAATGTAAACCATAAAGTCCTTTCTTGCACTTAAAAATCATAAAAAGGAAATACATTTTGATTGTATATAAATAGTGCCCTGCGATTGGCTGGCAACCAGTCCAGGGTGTACCCCGCCTACTGCCCAAAAACCAGCTGAGATAGGCTCCAGCACTCCCCGCGACCCTTGTGAGGAGTAAGCGGTCAAGAAAATGGATGGATGGATGTATAGAAAAGGGTATATATTTAAAATTGATCACTTATCCCATGTGATGTTAATATGAATTTGCAACAAGTGTATGAATTGTATTTTTAATCAGCTAAACATGCATTTATATGAGAAAAATATGACATACTGCAACATATAAGACTTGAGTGAAATATAATTACTGCTTGTATGCAAATTAGAATGCCTTACCAAAGTACGAGATGCATGTCATCTTCCAAAATCCCGTCTCTTCCTCTTGGCTTGAAGACCGGCCGCATCCTGGAAGCCGAACACTGAGACGGCATCCGCACCCTCAGCCAAGCGACGGAAAAGGTCGTCCCCCGGGCCCGTTATCGTCATCAAGGACGAACCTGAGGATGAGGATGAAGTTCGTTTTGTAAGGACTATTGTGCTTTTCACTGCTCCCTGCATATTTCCCCCTTTGCAAGCATGAGAAGTCAGACGTTGTGTTTAGGTGCAGTCCAGTCTTCCCGACAGCAGCACGGGGGCCTGTCCAACACTACAGCTCAAGATCGGTCCCCCTTTCTCCACCCACCAATCCAACACCGACCAAGCGACAAAGCCGCACCCTCAACCCGGCGCGCAGACGGAGTCCGAGAAGAGCGCTCCGACGGAAGAAGACCCCAACGAGGACTGGTGTGCCGTGTGCCAGAATGGAGGCGAGCTGCTGTGCTGCGACAAGTGTCCCAAAGTTTTCCATTTGTCCTGCCACATCCCTTTGCTCAATGAGTCGCCTAGGTAACAAACTACAAATAAAAACTGTAAATACATATTTGGTACGTAGTATACAGTGTGACTTTTTTTTTTAAATCTGTATATTAAACACAGTTTAGTCTTGTGCAATAAAAGCAGAGTTTCAAAATAGTTTTTCACCATACTTTACTGAAGTCAAGACTAAAAGTGCTGTTGAGCCCCCTTCATTGTTCCTTAAATGAGTCCATTTAACTCATTCACTCCCATTCATTTTCACGGAAGCAATCCCCTTCGTTCGCGGCTGTTTTACTGGGTTTTGCAAGGAGTACAGAATATTGTGTAACATTTCTATAAAAAACAACTATTTTGAAACAATTTGCATTATAGCTAAGTTGCAACGTGGCCCTGGTTGATCTCTTATACTCTGCTGCCCCCAGCTGGCTGTTTTTGTAACAACTACCATTTTTTTAACCGTTCTCTTCAGTTCAGAGACTGCATCAAAGCATTCTGTATGCTCTAGCATTAAAAAAAAAAAAAAAAAAAAAAAAAAAAAAAAAAAAAACGTATAAATACGTCTTTGGGACACTGATAATATTTAAATAAAACTTATTTACACGTTTTTGGGAGCAAATTAGTTTAAAAGTGTATACCTACTTTAGGGCCAACCTGTATTTTGTAGTTGTGGTCTAATTAGCGTTTCTCTCCCAGTGGCGAGTGGTTTTGCTCCTTCTGCCGAGACCTGGTCTCTCCCGAGATGCAGTACGAATGTGACAAGGATGCGGAGGACTCGCAGATGGCAGAAAGACTTCCACCTGTTGACCAAAGGGTGCACATTCATTTTCCATATTTTTTTTTTCTCCCCTCTTGTTGTCCTCTCTTCTAATTGTTCCTCCTCATTTGCAGGCGTGTGAGCGGCTGCTTCTGCTTCTCTTCTGTAATGACTTCAGCACCCACTTCCAGCATGCATCTGTAAGTTTGAAAAAAGTTCAATCCTAATGTTCTGCCTCAAAAGTGAAACATGACTCGGAAGTCCAAACTATAATCACTCTTCCTGCTCAGTGAAATATTATTTGAGTATCATAAGTCTTTATTAATTTCAGTATTAGACAACATTTGATGACAGTGCTCCCTCTCCATTACATGTTTAATATCAAAGGGTGAGTATTTTTTTATGATGTTGGGTGGAATTAAGAACCCTAATGATGAATTCAATAAATGGACTTGCGTTTCCCTTGCCTGGACGCGGGTCAGTGGGCCCCCCCTCTGGAGCCAGGCCCGGAGGTGGGGCTCCTTGGTGAGAGCCTGGGGGCTGGGCCTGCACTCATGGGGCCCGGCCGGGCATAGCACGAAGAGGCAAGGTGGGTCTCCCTTCCCATGGGCTCACCACCGGTGTGAGGGGCCAAAAGGGTCGGTGCATAGTAGGCTGGGCGGGGGCCTTGGCAGTCCGATCCCCGGCTACAGAAGCTAGCTCTTGGGACATGGAATGTCACCTCTCTGAGGAAGGAGCCCGAGCTGGTGTGTGAGGCAGAGAAATTTTACTCTCTCTTACTATAATTACTCTCTAATTACTCGTACTACTACACACGGCTTGCACTCTGATACCAATCCTCTCGATAGAGACAAGAGTTCTGTTTTTCTTTTTCCCCTCTCTCTCTCCTGCAGGAGTCCAAAAGATACAAAGAGGTGATCACGAACCCGGTGGATTTATCTCTTGTTAAGAGGAAGCTGGAGAGGAAGGCAAGCGACGGGAAACATTACGGCACTCCCGAAGAGTTTGTCGCAGACGTGAGGCTCATATTCATGAACTGCGCCAAGTACTATAAGGTAAATGGTGCAAGACAGCAGTTAGGTGCTCAGTTTTGAGGGATAACGTCAACAAGCTGTTAAACGAGGGTGTGTTGTGGACAGGTAGTAAACATTTACAGTGGGTCCTTTTTTTGTGTGTGAGTGTTTTATAGAAAAAAACATTACTCTAGGGCTGTAACAATATACCGTACATGTATTCATTTGGTGTTTATCACATGAAGTATATTAGATAAGGGATAGCTTTGCACTGTAGCCACATTGCTGTAAGCAGTTGAACAAATGTATTTGAACATCATCAATATGTTTTTGAGACTGAAAAATGAGGGCCCAATAGTTGAGAAGTAATCATTTATTCAAACATTTCTGTACTATGAGTGTTTTGGTGATTGCAGGCGAGCACAGAAGTGGGCAGCGCCGGCTTGTACTTGGAAGACTACTTTGAAGAGCAGCTGAGGCTGGTCTATCCTGACAAGAATTTCCCCGGCGAAAGGGAAGGAGGCATGATCCCGCCACTGGAGGATGAGATTGACGACGATGATGAAGAAGAGCAGCAGCGGCAGCAGCAGGCGCCGATGCAGGAAAGTGCGCCCACCCCGGAGGACGACAAAGCAGCCAGTCCAGCGGAGAACACAGTACCACCCGCTAAGAACAACACGCCTTCCCCAGGAGAAGCCACAGAAGAAGAGTTAAAAACAAAAGAGCAGGCCACTGACATGGGCGAGGTGGGAACAGACACAAAAGGAGCAACCGAAGATGAGGGAGAGCCACGTTCCAAGGAAGAAGTCAAGCAAGAGCACCAAGCCGCTCCTGAAGAAGTCAAAAGCTCTGCAGCGATGGATGAGGCACCAATCAGCAATCCAAAAGAGGAAAACACCCCCCTTCCTAACGAGCAGACTTGTGATGCAACGGAAAGCCAGGAGAAAAATGTCCCCAATGACGAGACACAGGAAGAAGCAGCAGGCCAGATGGATTGTACCAGTGAGGAAAAAGAAGGCTGATGACGTCTTCCATTTTTGCAACAGGAACCCGAGAGCACCGCTCTACTCAACAGACGTTATTGAATACACACTGGAGTCTCTTAATGAGCTTCTTTTTGATATTCTGCAGGTTGGACATTTTACAGTTTTTCTGTAGTCATGACTCAAAAGTCAATGACCTCACCTCAATGACTGATTTCTTTTGTTGTGAAGGTTAAACGCAGGCAGTCAAAACCACATGTTCCTTCATACATGCATGTTGAGTCCTCCTTTCTTTTTATAATAGCTCACATCTTTCTTTGTTCTAGCGCAATAGGATGTCTTCTTATATCAGTACTGTATTACTGACTGTATATGCTAAGAGCCGCTGTGGCTTGTGTACAGATGGAAGTGTGTCAATTTAAACAATTCCTTTTGATGGGGGAAAAAAAGTGTCGTGTCTTATCTGTTCCTTTAATTCTTGTTTCTGAGCTCATCAAGATTTATCAAACAGCAACCTTGTTTTTTTGGCCTTAATCTGAGCAGGCGCCGCTCACCTCTTATCAGCTGACGATAAATCTGAGACGTGAGAATCCCCTCACTGGACGTCCTTGTACTTATTACGCATCACAATTCCTCTTCAGGACAAGATTGGAACAAAAATGATGCAAACGCATCAGAAAATATACACTTCTTGTTTCTAGCGTGTCAGAAGATAAAAATAATACTAATAATAGTCTTACTAAAAGCTTTAGCTTGCAAATAAATCACCTACCTATAATACAATAGGCTAATATTGTCTTTAAATCAGTTTATTTGTGCAGAATGTCAAAGTTAATTTAGTGCTTCTTGTGATGAATATGTTGATTCGATTCAAAATGATAATGCATCAAACTGGTATGTGTTTCTAATAATTTGGTTTAGAAAGATCTCAAAATTTGGACATTTAACATTTACAATTTAATATGGTGGTAAGATGTGCTAAAAATAGATATCTTTAGTTTTAAATTAACATTAAGATTATAAAATAGTGCAGTTTGATTAACTTGGTAATTAATCTGGGAATGAATAGAAAACTTTTATGTAAAAAAAAATTGAAGATGAGTTTTTATTGTCATGAAGAGTTCCTAATAGGAAACATTTCAAAATTACTTTTGTGGCAAATTAATGTGTTAAAATATATGTACAAGGTAATGGAAAAAGATACCGTTTTTAAAGGAATTTTATACATTGAAATCGTAAATAGAAATGAATGAAAAAGCAAATTTTTCATTTTGTCAAGTGTTCCTAATATTTTGGTTTCAATATGGACTGACTATATTACCATTCATACACTAATAGTGCATAAAATAAGACAAAAGTAGTTTAAATTATGTCGATATTTAGATAAAATGCAAATATACATTCGTTTAAAATTAGGGTTTATTTTTTTTTTATTATTATGAATATATAAATTAATAAACGTGTTTTTAAAGATTGTTTTTAGTTTGGGGCACAATAGATTTTTTTTTTTGTAAAGGTCAAGTTCATTTTTGGACAATATTTATGTAATGCAATCATTTTTTTCTTGTCTTAAATGCACTTTATTATTAATATTATTATTATTCTAACATCAAGACCTTCCTGTGGCGATGCCTTGTTAACACATTGCAAGCCGCTCCCCACCACCCCACCCCACCCACGCATACATTCACACTCCCACTCTGACCAAGTCGAGACGCGTCCGTCCGTCCTTCCTGACAACTCAGTTCAGTCCACACGCAACTACAACAAGTGAGCGACCCAGCACTTCAGAATGGCACTGTGGATTATATTTCTTATGTGCGTATTTCCTCGTGGATACGGTAAGAACACTTCCTTTCTATATGACTTCAAATCCATTCATTTTCCAAAGAGCTTATTCCCCAAATCATGACATGAAAATGAATCATCTTGCTATACCATCATTTGGGTCTCGTTAGAGTCGACAGAATCGGTGCATCCGCACACGTTATACGGCTGCTGCGAGGATGGAAAGGAGAGGGCTCGAACCCTGTCGAACTGCAACGACCTGCCCTACATCTCACACCATCACACCTGCAGGTAACAGCACACCTTACTTTCTGTGCAACCTTTGTCCCCTACTAGGGCAGACACTCGCACTGGATTGATTGGTTTACAGCTGCTTTGTTCTGTTTGCCAAGCAGTGCATTTGAATGAAATAAAGGAGATCAATACAGAGTGGGCATGCTAACATGTTTGGGGGAGATGTTTAGAAGCATGCAGGGAATCCTCTCTGGCCTGCAAATCAAGTCCCACTGCATGCACTGGTGGGACAACATTTGTTAAGTGCACTTTAAACACTAACTTTGCTGTCACAACACCTGCTTTTCTCACAGAAATAAGCATTTTGGGACAAATGAGACGTGTTGTCATTTTTGCTCATTTGCTTCCAAAAGTGCTTGACAAGCAGTTTTCAAGTCTAACTCAATTTGAAGCTGAATCAGACTATATTTATATACATAGTAGTAAGCCGTTATAAAATTGTTTAATAATACAGTAATTGTTTTTTTTTTGTTTTTTTTTAACGTATTATTCATTGTTAAAATGCCAATTTAACAAATTGTAAAGAAAATAGTAACAAGAAGGAAAAATATCGAAATAGAAAGTACAAGGTTAATATTTAATGCTCATTGGGACAGATTAAGGAACACATCCATCCATCCATCCATCCATCCATGATGATCTGTATATATTACTGGATAGCCGATACATGCCATACAAGCCGTTGAAGCCACATGGGGGCCATTTTACTCCTCCCATCTTACGTGCAGACTACTATAAACTGTACGTATACGTACAGATTAGACATATACAGCTCGTATGCTCTTAGTATAGGGCTCACTATTTTTTAAACAAGTGGACAGTAGGCCTATGTGCTGCTTTGACGACCACCTTTTTCATTCATCACTCAGTTCCTTATTTGGCAGAGGCATCTTTGGTTGAATTACAGGTCTAATTCTTTAATTAAAAAATATATACAAGTTTTCTCCTGTAAACATCAAGCATGTAATTTATACATGTATTTAAGGCGTGTGGTAAAATGTCTGAAGTACTCGTTTATGTTTAACAAATTTAAAACATCATAAATCATGCTGTTTCTACTAAATACTGCCTCAGTTGTTCTCCAATTTCGACACTGTAAATGTATAGGATCCTATGTCAAGAAACGTTTCTTGGGAGGAGTAATATGGCGGCCTCGTGGCTTCAAAAGTCTTGACCTGTCGGCTATCCAGTAATATATACATCAGTGATCCATCCTCACTCATTCATACCCCCATCCACCCACCTTTGCAGCCATCCAGCTAGAATTTATCCATCAATCTATCATCCATCCATCCATCCATCTGTATTTTTTCTGCTATGCAGTTTGTCAGTTGTCTGACAAGCTTAACGGAGCATTAGCGCCATCAAGTGACGTTGCCCTTCTACTACAAGGAAACCAATGTGAAGAGATGGCGGTTGGATGTTGTGAAGTTTTCTGCCGCCAACGAGTGTTGGAAGTTTTAGCGCTCTTCTATCTCAGATTTTTGCAAGATGATATTTTGTTATTGTGGCATTACAGAGCTAATAGTAGTAATGATGTTTGTGTTTCCTGATGGTGGCGCAGGTTGGCCCAGGAACAGTGCTGCATGGCAGTGGTGGAGCAGCGGCTGTGCGACGACGGCGTCTCTATGGCCACCTGGCAGAAGGCTTGCGAGAGGCACTTCTTCCCCGGGAAGCCTTGGGAGAATCAAATCGCCAAGGTGACACATCAGCAACCATCACCTCCCAGCGATGTCTCTGTTTGCATTTTTGATCCCAATTTCGCAATTGTGTGCGTTTAGAGGTGCTGTGACTGCTGCATGTTGGGCATGGCAGCAGTGGAACAAGACCCGACTTGCGGCTTGAATTACATGTCGCTGGGGAAAGAGTGCCAGCTTGTCGCTAAAAACTGCTGTGTCAATAACACCACGGATGAACTTAATTCGACTGCAGGTGATACACGCTTACATGCACCATTTCTATCGAGAGCACTGCATATCCCTCACATTTTTGTAAATGTTTTCATGAGAGAAGAAATTTCACGTTATGACAGTGTTTAGTCAATGTACAGCTTTTTTATCAGTCAATTTACTGTCACCTTAAAATAACTCAACACAGTCATTAATGTCTTAAGCGCAACAAACGTGAGCACACCTGTGAGTGAAAATTGTTCCTAATTAGCCATTTGATCTCCCCTTTGTCTTGTGGCTTGTTAATTTTACGAGGTTTCTGTTGTGAATGAGGAGCAGGTGTGCTAAATTGGGTGTTTTCGCACTCACACCTAAAATGGATCCCACCTTATCTAATGTGTGCACAAAAAAAACATAATTCTGATTCAGAGTACTACCGATTATATCGAAATGTAATGTATCCCATCTCTTATCTATGTACCATTGAAAGTAAGGACATGTTCCACAACAAAGCAATTCTTGTCCAGTGGTTTTGTACTGTGCGTTTTGTATTGTGAACAAATCACGGCACGTGTTTACTGATAATGTCGAAAAACAAAGCAACATTGATAGCTGGTTTGGTATACAGGAGAAGGAAGTAAAAGTGATGATTTGTGCCATTTAAGTTTCTCATCCAGTCAGGTTGTATGGTGGGGAACAATGCAAACAAAATGGCATCCTCCTCGCCAAATGGCAGCCATTTTATGCCGTTTTGTGGCCCAAATGTTGTCACCACGATTTAAGTGTCACCGCTACAAATCATGTCAAAGATAATAAGTTTTTTTTGCTGTTGTTGTTGTTGTTGTTTTTCAGTGAATGTTACCACAGTGTTTCCATCGATTGGTCCCACGTTGCCTCCAGTGAATTTGACCATGGTGCCTCTCATGGCAGCAAACAACTGCACAGGTTTGACCTCATTTGTCATAATCAAAAGTACTGTAATAATAGGATGGATGGTTTGATGTACTATATGTGGGTTTAAACACTGTAACTACTTCATTTATGGCGTTCATCTTTTTGTATACAGCTTTTAAGTTACTTAACAATTGTGTGAAGAAAAGAAATGTTTTTAATGAAGGGCTTTTGAATGAGTGTAAAAAGGTTGAATCCTTGTCTCGAAACTCTCCAGCCATGAATTGCACCCAGCGTTGTATTGAGGACGGCATGTGTGCTTGTTACTTTGGTTATCGTCTACGACGTGATGGAATAACCTGTGAAGGTGAATGGCGACGTTCCTTTTTCAAGTATGTCATTGATATGAAGATTTCTTTGACTTGATTAAGCGTTTGTTGGCAGACATTAACGAGTGTCTGCTGGGCGCTCACAACTGCGTCACCGGCCAAGCGTGCATCAACACAGAAGGTTCGTTCCGCTGCCAGCGGGAAACCGGCTGCGGCACCGGGTACGAGCTAACGGACAGTAACCAATGCAAAGGTAAGGAAACGACATCCTTACTTATGCCAACATAATCGATGTAACATTTGATTATCGTCTTTATTCCAGACATTGATGAATGCGATCTAAATATTCACAACTGCGGACCCAACTTCGAGTGCGTCAACACTGAAGGTTCCTTCCGATGTTACCCGAAAGAAAAGTGCCCTGAAGGGTTTAGTCAAGACGCTATCGGCAGCTGCATTGGTAAATAAGATGACACGTAAACGTAGTCCGCTTTGGTTCATTCCACTTTTCGGTATACTATCTGAGATCTGTGGATTGTGTGAGCTCATACAAAAAAAAAGCACAATATTGTGCTTTTGTACATAACAGCAATGCATATAAACTACCTACAATCTCTAATAAAAATATTGAGGCACTTACTTGCTAATGCAAGCACACATTGATCGCTTCACAAGCAAATTAGGTTCCCCTTCATCTGACAATTAGCATAGATTTTAAACATAGAAGGCCAAAACATCCCTAATGAAAATTACATTGCACTAATTAACTAGCCACTAGAGGGTGCGAGAACTGCACAAATGGAAATCAACCTGACTTTTTTTTTAAACAGATGTGGTCCTTTTAAATATTGTGAACATGACGACGACGATATTTTGGCAGTTCTAATATCACGATATCACGATATTGCCCTTATAGTTACATCCCTAATTATTCGCTGAAAAATTTGCCTATTTGCCATGTCTAATAGGAACCCATCTGGTGCCCTATTTAGAACTGAGCGTCATTCAGGCTTGGGGTTTGTCTAAACAGAAAAATTGTGCTTTGCTGCCATCTTATGGCACCTACAGGTAATTACACTTTGCAAAATGGCTTTGTGATAGGGCTGCTCGATTATGAAAAAAATATTAATCCTGATTAATTTGGTAATAATTGCAATCACAAATAGGCCAATCATTTGTTTTTTGGTAGAAAACAAGAAAATGTTTAAACATGTAAAAATTATTAAATTGCTTTGAAACCACACTATAATTATGCAAGATTTTGGACCAAACAAGATTCATTAAATTAGTAATTTTAAAATAAAGGTGCAAATACATAATTAATTAAAATTAAAAATCAAAATTAGTATCAATAATCTTTTTTTTTGTTTACAATGATGCTGATTTTGTAATTGTGGCATGTAATAATTGAAATTTTAATTGAATTTCAATTTATTGCACAGCCCTAGTTTGCGATGATGTGTAGATGCCACAAGATGGCGTCTTAAAATAGGTCCATGCCATACAGTTTCAAAAAAACAAAACAGGAAACACTCAATTGAGGCAAGTATTTAATGAGTCAATGATATATATCATATTATTATATATATTTGCATTTTCTTTTTCTTTTTTTGGGGGGGGGGGGTCATAGTGAGGTCATTGCACAGGCAAAGCAAAGGTCGTTTTTTTTTGTTTTGTTTTGTTTTTGGCTATGGTCTGTAGATAAAAACTGCAAATAATGAAATGTTTTCACTTGAAATTGAAAGACCGCCCAATGTAAGTTGATTTGATTTAAAAGCACAAATTTGAATGAAAACCTGAAACATAAAAGTAAGGACAGGTTTTAATAGTATCCTTGGCTTTTGCCTTTTATATTATTTAACAGCAAAATGTCCGTTTGCATCCTCTCATTTAGATATTGATGAATGTGTGGCGCCCTCAAGTCCCTGCCAGCCCAGCCACATGTGCATCAACACGCAGGGCTCGTACATTTGTCGCAAGAACACCATCACGTGTGGGCGAGGTTACCACCTGAACGCGGAGGGCACACGCTGCCAAGGTACCTGCTGCTTTTACCATTGCACTTTTTTGGCGAGCTGAGTCAATTCTGCATCTGCATCGCTATAGATGTGGACGAGTGCCAGACGGGAGTGTGTGGGGGCCACGCCTGCGTCAACATGGTGGGCACGTACCGCTGTCAATGCAAGACTGGCTTTGTGTTCAACAGCATCAGCAAGCTCTGTGAAGGTAAAAAAAAAAAAAAAAAAAAAAAAAAAAACAATAACATCAAATCTATTTGTTCCAGTGCTGCCCTGAGATACAGCTTTCATTTATTCTGTGACCATATTCAAATTCATTTTTACACATTAAAATGAATTGCAATGGCGGTAATCAGTTCTAGCCACTTCAAACAAATGTGTGACTCCATGTTTTTTTATTTTTTTTTATTTTTTATGTACTAGAATAAAGTGTAACTGCACATCCACTCCAGTAGGTGGCAGTGGCGCTCTCATTATCACATAGCCGTAGAAAGAGAGAGTTTGGCTAACTCAGTTTCAGTTTCAGTTTCATGATTGGTCAACTGCTGGTCACATGACATATGAACGTCATGTTGTTACCCAGCTGCTGCGATTACATAATGTATTGCAATCGGCGTTTCCACTTTTATGTTCCAATCATGCCTTGTTGCTCAGCATGGTCGCAACGACCAGGCAGCGCTAATATGATGCATCGGTTCACTGGAGACCAACAGAGGAGGAAATTGTGGGGAGTGAAAATCAAATGAGAGAACTGGAAAGCAAATGACACTACATTGCTGTGCAAACTAATGTAAAATAACACAATTTGAAGTCGGTGGGAGTGCACAATGCATATAATTTAAAATAAAAATGATTTTGATTTTAATTATAAGCCTCTACAAAGTAAATGCACTTAAAATAAAATTATTTTAACTCTTGATAAAACAGAGCCCGGCCCCATAATGTGGAAATTTGTTATTGTGGATTTTGTGTTGTAAATAAAAGTTGTAAATATTGTACATGCACAATTGAAAGCCATTGAAAAAAGAAAAAAGAAAAAGAAAATATGAGAATTGGTTGTCAGTGACACTAAAATCACATTTCAATTTAAATTTAGGACCATAAATTCATTATGACAAACAATTTACAGAAATACTTTCATTGGTACCATGAAAAATTGGCTTTATTATCAAGTATCTTGCTTGTTATATCAGGAGCCAAAGACAGAAGATAATGCAACATGTATTCAGATCTCTTATTTGAACATATTATGTGTTATTATGAATGCACTGACACATTTCCAGCATTAACAACGTTGAAAATCAAAATCCATGTACAGTAAAAATATACCATATACTAGTAATAGCCTGTATCATACATGCAATGTATTCCTGATATTATCGGCTTGAAAAATACATCAAAATAAAACAAGGGGGAAATATAAAAGAAACTGTACACCTAGATTGTGAAAGAAAGTTATTTTGCATGCAAAATGATATGCACGCTCATGCGCTACACGCTTGGGTAACAACATGGCGTCCGTGTTTTCGCTTGGCCAGACTCTCTCTCTATCTACGGTTTTGCATTATCAGAAAGTGTGCAAGGAGAATTAGTTCGTCTGCAGAGATGTAATAACAACAATCGTATCCACAAATGATACTGTGTTGTCGCAGCGGAGAGTTGGGGGTGTTTGGGGGGCACAAAATATTTTTTTCTTCCTGTTTTTTAAAAATAATTAAGTTGAAGTCTTGAGTCTTAAGTTGAAGTAAATTTAAAGTCAAGGGTGTTGCTTTTTCTTCATAGGAAATATTGGCAGCAAAATGATTTTTAACCACAACCTATACTGATAACCTGATCAGCCATTACTTGTTAGCATAGCTTCAATTTATCAGGATGACCAAAGTTTCTGGGTCAAATCCTCAAGCCAATGCGCTAGGCTAATTCAGCATGCGCTGAGTTCCATATTTCACCCAATTTGAGTTTGCCCAGCTCTTTTCAGAGTGTAGTAAATGTAAAGAATGAAACTTGTCACATGACGCCACTGTGTTAAACACTTTTGTCATCCCATTTGCAGATGTCAATGAATGCAAGTATTATCCCAGGAAGGTCTGTGCCCACAAGTGTGTCAACACAGAAGGTTCTTACAAGTGCAGCTGCTCCACTGGCTTCAAACTATCCCCCGATGGCAGGAATTGTGAAGGTGATTCGTTCAAAACTTTCCGAGTTGTGAAGCTTTGACTCTTTGTCAAGGCATGTTTTTATTTCACAAATTTTGTATTGGTGTCGGACTTTCGTTCAGATATCAACGAGTGTGAGTCCAGCCCGTGCAGCCATGAGTGCGCCAACGTCTTCGGCTCCTACCAGTGCTACTGTTACCGTGGTTATCAGCTGAGTGACGTCGATGCGACAACGTGTGAAGGTGTGACTTTGACCCACTAGACGAAGGAATGAGGAATTGAAACTAGGGTAGCACCTCGTGGTTAGCACGTCTGCCTCGCAGTTCTAAAATTTATGCTTCAAATCTGAGTTCAGGTCATCCTATGTGGAGTTTGAGATGCACCTGTGATTATGCGGGCTTTTCACATTTCCCCCAAAAACTTGGGCTCAAGGGCTAAATTTTTTTGTTTTTGTTTTTGTTTTTACAAATAGTGAAAATGTGTCATGAAAGATGCAAAATGGTTAATTTTAATAACAAAGATATGAAATGCTTAATTTAATATTTCATTATTTGTAACAAATTTATTTCAAATTATTGGTA
Source organism: Festucalex cinctus (assembly GCF_051991245.1). NCBI lineage: Eukaryota > Metazoa > Chordata > Actinopteri > Syngnathiformes > Syngnathidae > Festucalex > Festucalex cinctus. The sequence continues at coordinate 16,225,023 of NC_135426.1, forward strand.
AGTGGCCCGTACGACGGCGTATTAGGGCCACGTACAAAAAAATAATAATAATAAAATAATAATAATAATAATAATAATATATATATATATATATATATATATATATATATATATATATATATATATATATATATATATATATATATATATATATATATATATATATATATATATATATATATATACATATATACACTTCTTAGGACGAGAAACTTTTTTTCTCTCTGCGCGGCTGTTTGTGTTGGCAGAAAGGAAACGCATATGTCACCCTACACAAGTCACAGTTTGTAAAATGTCTACGGAGGAAGCACTCCTTAAAGGTGCAGTCTGCCGGATTCACTCAGGAAATACATTTTAAATACAAGATTTAAACAAACAAACTACTTCTCAATTTACAGATCTGGGCTTTTCTTAACGTGTGGGGGTGATTTTATCCTAAACCCCCACACCCCCAGCCTGTATTTTGCCATTTTGTGTTTGTTTTGTAAACATCGGGACGTTTCTGTGGAAAAACAGTGTTTACACCCCTCCAGCCAATCGCAGAGCGGGGCCAATCGCAGCCAACACGTTCGCCCGGTCCCGTTTGCGACACACCACGCTCTGCGATTGGCTGGAGGGGTGTAAACACTGTCTTTCCACAGAAACGTCCCACTGTTTACAAAACAAACACAAAATGACAAAATACAGGCTGGGAAGGTGGGGGTTTAGGACGAAATCACCACCAAAGATGAACATAAACACAGATGTGTAGACTGAGAGAAAGTTAAAGTGTCTACATCCTGTATTTAAAAGTGCATTTTCCTGAGTGAAACCGGCATACTGGGCCTTTAAAATGTACTTTTTGGTCCGCTTTTCAAACAAGGAGAAATGAATTGCTTTTTTTTTCTGTCTATTTAAAAGTATACCCGATCAAAAACTGATTGGCTGGCACTTGAGCTTGTTTGGTGGTGAGTGCACCACTCATTTTCAATTGCTCCTCATGTCAACAAACTGACCACGTTGACCATCAGATATCGACGAGTGTGCGCTGCCCACCGCCAGCCAAGTGTGCGCCTACCGCTGCTATAACTCACCGGGGAGCTTCGACTGCACCTGCCCATCTGAGGGCTACACGCTGGCCTCCAATGGTCGCACCTGCCAAGGTCATTCCTCACATCTTTTACCTATCAGCACACAAAATTGTTGGTACCCCTGTGTCAAGTCACAGAAATTACTTGAATCTCATGTTGTTATTATCTTTTGATTTGTGGTTCAACATAATCTTTAAAAATCAACTCATGAAACAGGCCTGGACAAAAATGAAGGAAGCTCTCAAAAGATGAAAATAATTTGACGATGGTCAAATGGGGCGTCTAATTAGCATCACAGGATTCTTCAAACTTGTAATCACAGTCAGCCTCTTAAAGTAGTATTGTGCTGTTTGGTGACACGGTGTGTACCACACTAAGCATGGGCCAGAGAAAGCGAAGAAGAATGTTAAATGTTGAAAATTATACATAAGCATAGTCTGAAACATTCTCACTGATTAATTTATACTACTTTTTAAAATCTATGACTTTTATTAGATTCAACGTATTTCTGTGACCACTTTAGGTTTCGCTTTCAATTAACAGAGGAGTACTAACAATTTTGTCCACATGTCTATGATAAAGAATTCAAATTGTTCCGGACTCAAATGTGCTATGTTGTCATTTTTTTTGTGTTTAGATATTGACGAGTGTGCAACTGGGAGCCACTCTTGCGCCACTTCGCAGGACTGCTTCAACATCCACGGAGGATACCGCTGTTTGACTTTTCAGTGTCCACGCTTCTACCGGCAAGCAGAACAAGTGTGAGTGTCAAGAGTGGGCAAAATTTTATGCGGAAGGGCTCAAAAGTGAAATTGCATCTGTAAAGGGATTCTTGACTCATTGAGCCATTTTCAGGAGCCAAAAGTTAGTATTTTGTCCAGATTCACTTTGTATACAATTAGTAACTTTAAAAACTATTTTTTCAACTTGCTGTCGACTGAAGATGATACTGCTCACCTGTTTTCTGGCTTTGGTCAGCAAACTGAGCCATGATTGGTCGTGACTTACTTCCTCAGCACAGGTGATGTCATCTTCAGTCGACGGCAAGTGGAAAAATGTAGTTTTTAAAGGTAATAATGTGACATGAAAAATAAGGAAGTTATCACATTAATTCTGGACAAAATATTACTTTTTTACTGCTGAAAATGGCTTAATGAGTCAAGTATCCCTTTAAATAATTTATTTTCCATCCATCCATCCATTTTCTTGACCTCTTTTCCTCACAAGGGTCGCGGGGGGTGCTGGCGCCTATCTCAGCTGACTCTGGGCAGGAGGCGGGGTACACTGAACTGGTTGCCAGCCAATCACAGGGCAATAATTTATTTTAATAATGAAATAGTAATTCATTCTCGTTTAAAAATATTTATTAAAGCTGATTAATAATAAAACATGTTACATTTATATGGAAAATTGTTTATTTTATTTTTATGATTTAAAATAAATAATTAACAAATATTTTATCATTTAAAAAAATGATTTATTCATATGTTTTTAAAAACAAAAAATTGTTGCTGCAGTGCTCCATTAATTAATTTCCTTGTTTTCTATTTCTATTTTGTGTTTTACAATTATTTTCTTCAAAGCTTAAACATTAAATTGGAGCCACTAAATATAAAAAAAAATGTGCGCAAAATGCTCATTTGTGGACATGAAATAGTTAAACACGCCTCAAAGTTGTTAGTCGACAGCAGGACCAGTTTCCTCAAGGTAGCAGAATATTAGTCAATTTCCTAATTTGTAAATGTGCAGGGAAATGACAAAATAATGAGGTTTTTTTTGTTTGTTTGTTTTTTGCATTTAACTAAAAAAAAAAGAAGAAGCTTGTATCGAAGCTGATGCATTAGGGGTAGCAGAACACTTTTCAACCTACAAGAGGGCGCTAGTTAGCCGTTGACCGCTCCAGATGGCCTCTTTCCATCCCATCTGTTTGGCAGATTCTCACTGCGTGTACCATTTTATGTATTTGCACTTAAACCGTCAAAAATACATGTGAAAATGACCTTTACACACACGCACACACGCGCGCGCACGCACACAGTACCTGCTTCTTCTCTTCCACATTCCAGTTTCTGAGAGCAAGTTTTTCCAGTCATCCTCAGCGGACAGCAGGAAAAATAAGCCTGCCACTTATGTTTTGGGCACCTCGGGGCTTCGGCCAGCATCAGCATGGCGACCCAATTAGCGGTGGAACCGCTCATGATGGATGGTGCCTGTGAGTGTGGGTGTCAGGTGATTAACACTTAATTTGCTGTAAACGATACCAAAACGGCAGTAGCCGAGCTGGATAAACGCAAGCGGACACTTTTTATTTTCCAGTGTTCCACTTTCCTGTGAGAGGTTGATTGGAAAAAAAAATGTAGCATAACTGCGGTGACAAGGAGGGGCCTCCTTGTCAAAAGACCACATTAATCCTTGAACATGCAACATGACAATAATGACACTCTGTTTTGGAATCTTATTTTTGGACCGAGGCTTGTTTGGATGTGTATTTTTGACAAAATGTTGATCCAGTGCTCGTGATGTCACTGGATCACATCAGTATAGATTTTTTTTGGCATTCTGGGCCGACCACATAGTCTTGGCGTCGGAGTCGCTGAACAACTTGGACTCACCTGCTGGATGGATCTGGTCCCTGTGTGCTTTTTTTGCGGTTTGATTTTGAAAGCTCCACTTGGGTCAGTGTTATTGTAGAGATGGAGCGTCTGGTTTGGACTCATCCAAAGGCACTCATTTCTCTCGCTCGGAAAGGTAGATTATGGGGGCTATTCAGGTGCTGCCAGCTTCTCCGGCAGCGTCCAAGTGTGGAGATCCTGACAAGTCCATTGTGTGCCGTTTTCACTAGGGATGTCACGATAAGGGCAATATCGTGATATCGTGATATTAAAACTGCCACAATATCGTCGTCGTCATGTTCACAATATTTAAAAGCAACACATTTGTTCAAAAAGTCATGCTGATTTCCATTTGTGCAGTTCTAGCACCCTCTAGTGGCTAGTTTATTAGTGCAATTCAATTTTCATTAGGGATGTTTTGGCCTTCTATGTTTCAAATCTATGCTAATTGTCAGATGAAGGGGAACCGAATTTGCTTGTGAAGTGATCAATGTGTGCTTGCATTATCAAGTAAGTGCCTCAATATTATTATTAGAGATTGTAGGTGATTTATATGCATTGCTGTTATGTACAAAAGCACAATATTGTGCTGTTTTTTTAGTATGAGCTCTCTTTTTTTATTTTTTTTACAATATTGTGATTTTTTTTAAATAACGCCAACGCCCCCACAATATCGTGATAATCATCGCATCATGACCTTCATATTGTGATAATATCGTATCGTGATGTTTGGATATCGTTACAACTCTAGTTCTCGCCCTCCTCACGTGTCCCTTGCTTGTTTTGTGACCTCAGACCGGCGAACACGGGCTCAGTCAGCATGCGTTGCCACAAGGCCTGCCACCCCAACAACTTGGCCTGCTTGCGAGACCCCGTCCACATCATCACCTACACCGTCCTCTCTCTGCCCACCTACAGAAGCATTGAGCAGCCCGAAGGTGAAACCGATGCCGTTCGTATCTTGCGCTCAATGGCTTACAAATCGCTTTGCTTCCACAGAAATGGTTTTGCTGCGGACATCCATGCCGGCCGAATTGTCCAACAGCGCCATTGATGTGGTATTTGAAATAATGAGGACGGACGACCACGACTCCTACGACGTTGTCAAGCGCGTTTATCAAGGTTATGTCATTGGTAAGACCAAAAAACCTTAGCTGCTACTCATTTGAAGTTGAAGTTTGAAGTGAAGTTTGAAGTTTATTGAACATGTAAACATAACATATAAACATAAACAAATAGCAAGTAAAAAATTAAGAGAAAGAAAAGAAAGAAAAAGAAAACATTTTTTTGAATTTGACATTCAGAAAGCAAAACACACATGCATCACCAAAAAAAATCACGCTTGACTTTTTGCGTTCTTACTGCATCACGGACTTTTAAATTGTACATATCAGATCATGGGACTTCGCGGTGATCATTTTTTGTATACAAACAAGACCCACATAAATCAATGACATCCACAATTTATAGCAAAGCATTATTTTTGTCCTCGCTTCAATTTATCGTAGGTTCCTTGACGGCAAGACGGTAGCAAAAGTAATACTTTGATTGTTTTGGGGTTTTGTAGTCCTCCATTTAATACTGCCTTTCCATGTCATTATCCCAGGTGTGGTGCGCCAGGTGAAACCAGTCCTTGGACCCACGGATATTGAACTGCATGTGGCCTTGAACTACGTCAAGTCAGGATTAGTCTCACACCGCAACATGGTTGTCATCTACATTGTCATCTCCGAATTCTGGTTCTGAGTTATACAACATTCATGAAGCCACCATTATTTTCTGGAAATGGAGGTAAATTGTATTTATAAAAACAAGATGACATTATCAAAAAATGAACGATGGCGTGCTTGAGGTTGCAACATCTTGGAGCCGACCATGGTCACCATTGTAACGTACAATCATGCAACGTGCTGCTTTACATGATGAATACTGTACAATCTATTTGCTCGCTAGAAAAATCCACATTGTATGCACAATTGATACAGCTACTTATCATTAGTTATATGCATTTAAATAGTAAAAAATGCAAAGTGAACTACAGTGAAGTACATCTCCTGTATTAAAACAAAAATGTAATGTATTGTATGCAATAATTGTTGAGCATTTTCACTTGTAATTATGAAGGCATGATGAAGACAAAGTGCCGACTTATTGCTGCTATGAAAAAACAAAACAAAACAAAACAAAACCTCAATTTGTCTTCTTGTGCACCAAGAATATTTGGGCAAATGTTCTTTGTCAGACATGACTTTGCATGTTCTTAAAGTATTTTTAAAGTATTTTTCATACAGCAAATGTACATATGACTTGTTTTTTTTTTCATGAAGTTCAGTCTGTTTTATCTAATGTCAAAGAATGATTGAGTGATGATAACTTTTACACTGGAACTGTGCAATTAGTTGTGACTATTAAAGACTAATTGTAATTAAATGTGGTCACTGTTTTGTTTTGTGCTGAGGAAAGCCACCACATCCTCCACTAGCCATCTTCCAGTTAATGTATTAGAGGTTCCAAAGTCATCCAAGTCTCACAGAATGTCCTGTTTTCCCTGTAACTGTACACGGCCAGTTTCCTCAACAACTTCCAGTTTTGTGAGGATATTTCCAGTTATTACCGCTCGCAGGGAGGAATAATCAGATATACAATACTGGAAATGTTTTGTTCTGTAAATAACTCATGTTAAAGATGAAAAATGGCTTGAGGGCAAATTCTTTGCCACGTATATAATCAACTGATCTGACTTTGACCACCACCGTCGTGAACCACATGGCCAAGCAAAACACAGGGGGCAACCATAGTGGCGGAAAAATCCTGTGATCTAAACTTTACCACACTGCATGGAAATCCCAGATGCTTGTCCTGTGGCAACAACTGTCCCACAACTTGTCTCGAATAAATGAAAATCTGGACTGCAGACTTTAAACATTGCATTTGGTGAATGGGTTTCATATGTCAGTGTTGAGCTTGTGTGAATTATTCAAGGCAGTGGGTAATAATTATATCTAATTAAACATTGCAGAAGTCAAGTTAAGTTAAGAGAAGGGAAAACCTATAATAAATATTTGCTGCATTCATTCAACTTCAGTGACCGTATGTTTTCATTGAACTGCATAAAATATGCTTGAAAACACGAGCACATGTTTTGACTCCGCCCCTAACTGCGTATCAACCAATGGGCTTTTAGAGCTACTTCCGTATTTCCCCCACGCTCGACCGAAGCAAGAAAATATGGCAGCTACTCTCAACTCAGATGACATTTCACCGTCTATTGCGCGTATTTTGAATGAAAAACACCGCCCCGAACACTTGGAGGCTCTCAAAGCGTTTACGAGCGCGCTACGGGACCAGGAATACAGGTGGGAACACAAAGTCGTGTGTTGTCTCGTAGTTCGACACCGAAGGTGTTAGCTTTCTTGCTAAGCTAACTGAACTGCCACTGAACTGACGTAACTGTCAGTATAGCAGCTTGTATATTACTTCATGTATTCTCCTCAGTCCTCACCTTATATGACGGGGTGGAAGGTGAGGCAGAATTACAAAATAAACAAAATGAAAATGTTTAAGTGACTGCATTGTCCTTATTCAGCTATATGAAAGGGCGACATTAATACAAATATGCAATATTTCATTAAAGTAATTAATAATTCTTGATGTACAGTTTTGAAATTGGTCAATTTTCCTGCAGAACTCCTGATGGCCTCAGGAAAAAAACTAATAGAAATGGCTGTCAATGAAATGCATTCTTATTAAGTAATTGTGCCATTTTATTTGCTCAACAACCAGGGATGTTGTGGGCAGAGAGGCTTTCTCCACTCTTTTGAAGGTCTTATCCCGACTAAGCGATGAACTCCAAGCTGCCAACGGCTTCGATCAGGACCTGAAAGCCGTCAGCTTGCAGCTGCAGCTTGCCGCAGAATGCTTCCGGGCGCTGAGAAACGCCTGCGTGCAAAGTGCTCACAACCAGAACATCCTCAGGTAACATGCATAATTGATGTACATGTGTGCCATCCATCCATTCATTTTCTTAACCGCATATTCCTCACAAGGGTCGCGGACATGTGTGCCAATATGTCAATATGTTTCTTCTTCCAGGGAACTTGGTTTTGTTGATATTTCCATTCACATCCTGAGATTCCTTCACGCAAATTCAAAGAGCGGGGATGGCATTTTTGAGTGTAAGTTATCAATTCCCAATTAATAGTATGGTAAACCCTCAGTATATTGCAGATTTGCGTTGAAATCGTTTTACAATGTGTTTTAAAAATAGTTTGAATAATTTTCAATGTGTTGACATTATTAACAGAGGTATTTGAAGGCTTATTGCTATTGCCTTTACATTTTATGGTTTCAATTTCAATATATATTTTGCCAGGTTCAGATATGTTCAAATTAGGGCTGGCTGATTTTGTGATTTTGAAAAACGTCATTGCTATTAACCCCCAATATTGCGATTTAAATGTGATTATTTTTTTTCAAGTTCATCTTCCATTATATACTTTTTAACAAACACAAGCAATAAATTAATCTGTATTACATGTAACAATATCAGATTTATTATATGCAAATGTCACTAGGTCATAAATCAGATTACAACAATAATGCAAATAAAATCTGCACTTTTATTAAACTTCTCATATTTCACAAAAAAGTGGTATTTGGATTGCACTTATGCAATAAACGTATCTAGAAATTATATAAATAAATAAAATATACATATAAATAAAGTAATAACGTTTATTGATAGACTTCAAAGAACCCCACCCCCACTCATTTGCAGCCTGTGTGATTTAAAAATGACATTCTACTGCACTGCAATGTCAAATTGAAATCAATGAATTGTTCAGTCACAGTTTAATTAATAAATTGGGGTTATTTTAAGATTTTATCGATTGAAAAAAAATGTTTTAAATATCGATTTTCACCAATCGCGGGTGCCGCGATGAACAAAGAACCTCTGTAACCCATTTTTCTTCAATTATCTATTTTAGCTCTGCGTTGCGGGATCCAGTTTCTTGGTAATCTATCCGTGGGGAACCAAATGTGTAAAGATGACATTTGGCGGCTGACTTTTCCAGCTCTACTCGTGTGAGTTGATGGAATTGCAAAACATTTTATATCAATGTAATGATGTCCAGTACAGACAGGTGGCAAAAAAACCCCACCTCACACTATGTACATAAGTATACGTTTAGATACTATTTCTTTAAATAAATAAATAAATAAATAAATAAATAAGTGAATTATATATATCTGAAAATGTTTTTACAGGTGTTATAAACCTGTACTCATCATGCCCAGTAACAAATAATGCCAACTAGAGGTCAACAATAATATTTTGAAGAATGAGTACATAAATGGCAAAAAGGCTCATCACAAGCACGTTTCCCCACATTGCGAGCAGGCAGCTGCTCAATGTGGCCGATGAGAAGACAGTGAGCTACGCCTCCATGGTGCTCCACACGTGCCTGGATGAAAACAAGGTGGAAGAAGTGGCTGAGCTGCAGAACATCCAGCTGGTGCTCAGGGTGATGGAGCTCTGCCGAACCCAACCTGAGCTGGACTGGACGTAAGAGACGATTAGCAGACTTTTTGATGTCACGGGATAGTCCATTTCTTATTGCAGTGTCTTATTTCATAGGGTGCTTATTGCAACTCAGCATTTTCTCAAGTCTTCAGCTCTGGTTGAAAACATGTACTCTGCAATGTCTCCCTGTGAAAGGTAATTTAGTTTTTTCATATACAAATATTCTTGAAAAAAAAAGTCTGTCGCTGCATGACAAGATAGCAGGTCACAATCTACCCCTCACAACCATTAAGATGAAAATAATGTTCAAAACGGGCTTTATTTGCAAACAACAAAATATATTGTAATTATTAATGGCGTTATACCTGTGTTGATGTTATTGTTGCAATCTGTAGCAGACATGTCCAAACGTTTTCTGCTGAGAGAGTGCAAAAGAAATGAAAAAAGTGCTCTATTTATGTCTTTTTCAGGCTTACGCTCTTAGAGCTGATCTCTGCCCAGCTCAGTGGCGGCGAGTCACTGGATAATGGCATCCCTCCTGGCGTGGCCCGTTTCCTCGCATCCTCCTTCCAGAAATGTTGTGGATCCGTGCTGAGCCTCGCCACCGGCTCTGCCTCCAGTGATGAGGTATATACATGACCGTTATAAATTGTACTTTAAAAAAAAAAAAAAAAGGCAATATAGACCTTTTGCACCGCCGAAACGTGATCACGTGACTGCCCCCTCACGGACAGCGAAAGAAAATGACTGCTGAATGGAAGTGGACGTGACAGGGAGCGACTTAGTAACTTAGCTGCTGTTATTTTACTAATTAAAAGTTATTATTGCCCATCGAGCCATGGAATGTAGGACTTCAACTGAAGTTTGCTTGTGTGTCGAAGTGGCACATTTAGTCGTGACTCATAGAGAGCGATATTGTAGTTATTACACAAAAGGCCAGCAGGTGGCAGCAGAGCAAAGGAGATCAACCAGGGCCATGTTGAAAAAAGCTCAATTACTTACAATTTTGAATAGATTTGTGAAAACTGATGAAACTTAGCTCTCTTCTAATGCTAATTGCTGCAAAACGGAAACTGATAGAAACTTACTTTTTTTCCTGATGAAAGAAGAGACTTTAATCTTTCTTTTGATAAGTTCCATGCTTTTATAGCAATAGAACACAATATTCTGTGGCCCTTGCAAAATCAGTCAAAATCCAGTAAAACAGCCGGGAGCGAACGGGATTGCTTCAGTGAAAATGGCTGGGAGTGAATGAGTTAAACAGTCAAATGCACTTAATAGTTTTGAAGAAGGTACACTTAAAAACTAAGCTGTGTATGTGCAGTTGGGAGTGGGCACTCTCTGGCTCCTATGTGATTTGAAACACGTAATTCGACACCTCTGTTACAATCTCTGTCAGAGTGTATGTTTGCAAGTTAAATGTATGAACATTGATCTACTAACCTCGTAAAAGATGATTGCTGCAAATCCGCAAATACTTTTGAGGGTTGCCTCTTGAGTTCGGCTGCTACCATCAACGTCTTTTACCTTCATCAGTAGGTAATGCGATAAAAAGCTACGTTTGGTTTACACGCTTTCTTGTCTATTAGTACAACCGACTGCACAAGCAAGATATGACCATTTTAGAAGATAATGATAAGATACTGGCCAATACGCAGGACAAGGTTCGATCGATCTGTATGAGGCAAGTGGTTCATTTGCCGTCCAGCGTCTGGGAGGTTTGTTCCTATGAGGGCTGTGATGTCACATGCAAAAGGTCTATAGTGGGACGCCAACCAGGAACTTGCATATTGCAATATTCAACAGGTCCTGCAGGAGGCGCTGACGGTGATCAGTCTACTTGATGTGCTGTGCGAGATGACGTCACACCAAGGGCAGTTCATATTCCTACAGGACCATCCGGACCTCCTGGTGACGACCATAGGTAAATCAAATCACAAAAACAACCTCCCATGAATGACTTGATCCCCAAAGCCGGGCCTGCCCAACTCCTGTCGTAAAGGTGTCATGACAGAAAGCAGATTCCCGCGTGCATTCCTGCCCGGTAGTCGATAAAACACAGAGATTAAGTGTCACTCTCTTGTTTCCCATCAGAGCTCCTGAAGCAAGTTCACACCATCGGAAAGAGCAGTAAGAACATCTTCAGCTCGGCTCAGAATTTTGACGCCCTGGTCGACGTGGAGACTGACCTGTCCAGCCAATCCCCCGTCGTCAGCTTCAAGGCTCACCTCATCAGGCTTGTTGCAAACTTGTGCTACACCCACTACAATAACCAGAACAAGGTAGATGGATGCTAAAAATCGGTGCGCTTGTCCTCATTAGGGTACAGCCAGTCGGTCAGTCGGCATGCTCATTTAGTTTCTCCGTTCATCGGTCCTGAATAATTGCAATTGCGATTTAATATGTGATTATTTTTGACGATCTGTTTCTCATACATGTTTTAACACAAGCATTGACAATAAAAATATCAGATTTATTGGACATCATGAACGTAAGACAAAGACTTTTCGAATGGACTCCTATTTATATCGCACTTTTTTTTTTTTTTTTTTAAGCTATAGTGTCCAAAGCGCTTTCCATAGCCTCACATTCACACAACAGTGGTTAGCTGCTGGCATGTCCACTAGGAGCAAATCGGTATTCAGTGTCTTGCTCAAGGACACTTCAACACAGTCACCAGTTGTGAGGATCGAACCCACAACCTCACGGATGGAAGACAACCACTCTACCAATGAGCCATTATATTACTTAAAAAAAAAAAAGACAGTTTATCTTCTTTAATTTGAGTTGTTCACTTACTAATCACTTAGATTTGTAGTTGCTATTAAGTACAAAAAGGCAATTTGAAATGTTGGTACAGATAGCAAGCAACATGGAAGTTGACATACTTGATTTGCTTTCGTGGGCCACGTAAAATGATTTAGCGGACCAGATGTGGTCCGTCAGCCTGTGCGTGAAATGCTTATTTGTGTAATGTGTTGAGGAAGCCATACTATGCAGAGAAACCCCATACAAGCTGGAGCTGAAATTCGAACCTACTGCAAAACTTCGGGCCTGTGAGGTAGACATCCTAACCACTGCAATGGCCATCTTGTATATAAATAACCACATCAGGCTCATATTAAACAATGAACAATTGGAGCTGATTTCAATCATGATTCTTTGGCTTTGGGGAGGGCTGCTCTCTCCCTAGTCCTATTGTGGTTCCTGACGCCGCTAATCTTGGTGGACCAGCCAGGACACCTCTCCAGTTGTTTTAGCTCTACTAACGTGATTGTACAAAAATAAATTTATTAGCTAAAAAATGCACATTTTTGTTCAGGTCACAATTTTACCTGAAAGGTTAAGTGTAAAAATTGCATTGGTCTCCTTAAATAACACTTGCAGTCATGTGTTTTATTGGTTTTCCCTGTGAGAGCTCAGCTCAAATGGGCTTTATTTTGAAGCAAGATTGAACAGAGAGATTGATTCTCTGCTTTTTCCCAATGTTTGTTTTTTAGTGCGTTATTACTTTACAGTGCGAGCGAGAAACAGGCGGCCGCCAACTCAGCTGGACGACGACAGAGAGGAAATGAGTTGATCGACTCTGCATGTTCCTGTCCTTACAAAGCATGTTCTGGCACTCGCCCACTCCCTAGCTCGCCCACCGCCACCGCGATTTTATCAGTTTGCCTCCAGTGCCTGCTGTCAACATCTCACTCGTCACATCAAGATAAATCATACAGCGGTCTAGGGAGGAGCAGGCCTCCGTGCGTGCCACAATGAAGGGCCCAGTCCCATTTAATAGGAAGCGATTGATGGAATGCTTGTGGGATGGACACCCTCAGTTGGCCTCTCCGTAATATTTATGGATGCTGATCTGCGGCCTGTCAGTGGTCAGAAATCACCCCATATCTGTTTTCACCACGCAAGTTCCAGTAAGCCACATTTTACTCCGTTCACCGTCTGGAGAGATTAGAGCATGAGATGTCCTCGCCAAGTGCCGAACTGGATGCGCATAAAGCTGAAGTCCGGTTGCTGCAGTGGAAAATGCAGAGCAGGGCTGGTTGTTCTCATCTTTGACAACACCAACAGTTTTTTTTGTTTTTTTTACTCAGCTATTAGTTCTGGCGCTCTATTTGGAGAGTAACCGCCGTGACAAGTGGAGGTCAGCAGCAAGCAAATACAACAATTGAGCCTAAAGATGCAAATAAATGATAAAAAGCAGATGATGCCATTGTGACAGGCTCAGGCAAACCCACAACTATGCCGCTGCTTTTTACAGTTTTTCCCTGTAGGTATCATTTGCCATCAAATAATCACTTGGAATTTTTAAACGCGGGCCGTATTTTCTCACTTATTATAAGAAACAACAACATTGGTTTTGTTGAGCGTGCTATGTTGCAATTGTAATACAGCTGGAAAACAATTGAACAGCACAATTGAAAAGAGGTGCAAAGTGCAGATTGTTTCCCATTAGTCCTGCAAGAAAATGACATTGATTTGCATGTGAATTTGTTTCCTTAGGTGAGAGAACTGGAAGGCATCCCACTCATTCTGGACAACTGCAGAATGGACAGCAACAACCCCTGTATCCTTTGCCAGCAATATGCATTTCCTGGCATCAAGCCAAAACCTTGTACAACCAAATTTGGACAATTTCATATTTTTGCTGCAGCTCGATACTATTGGTCATTCCTCATAAGTATGTTATATTTTTCAAATTGTGTTGGAAAGGTTAAATGGCTTCAGTTTTACTAAATTTAGAGTTCTTCCTCTCTCCTTAAAAATGACACATCTAATTCTGTAAGACTCATCTCCTGGGCCACCTAAAGTGGAAAAATCACGTTTTCTTTCCTTATATAAGACTCTCAGTCATCAGCCAGTGGTCCATTTTAGCCATTCGGAACCTCTTTGATCACAACCCGAAGAACCAGGAGCTGCTGGCGTCCCTGGAGCGCCGCGGCGACGCCGACTATTCTGCGCTCAAGGACTTGGGCTTTCGCATCGAGGAGCGGGATGGCAGCTTGTTGCTCAGACCCACGCACAAGGATGTGTAATCTACTCAAGGGCGGCCCTCCATTGGATCACAGGTTTTAAAAAAAAATGTGGAAGCAGAGTGTAGGGAGGAAACTAACTGCTTGTTAGTACAGTATTAAAGTGCTCAGGATTTGCATAGTAGAAAAGTAAAGTTTAGGCTTTAGGACGTCTTCATGCTATATTTTTTGGGGGAAAAAGCTGACCTTTAAACTAAAGACTTTAGAATATAATATTCCATTAGTCAGGTTGGTGACTAGATCTGGATTTTGCTGACTTCTTTTTAGCTCACCCGATGACCCGCATGTTGAGAGTATAGGTCTCGGAATGGAACATGCGCTGTCACTAAGTCATAAAGATAGAAAGGTGCAAAGCCTTGTAATATTTCATAAGTAACAAAACCTTCAAATCACAGCTCAAGTGGACAGGGACCCTGTTCAGGTTGTCAGGTTTGATGCATACTTGCGAATTAATAAGTGAATACATGTTGTGATTGAGCACGATTGTATGACTTGCTTGAAATGTAGTAGGGACTTATCTGATTTTTGCCACAGTTACTTGGGACTGGCTTGAAACTTGAAAATTACGTGAACAGAATGGCAGTCATATAAGAAACCGTTACGCACAGTATAACACACTTCCACTGTACTATTTGCTAAGTTAAGCTTTTTGCTATTGCAGTGTTGCCTTGAACAGTCATCTTTATAATCTTACACATCTTACTCTTTGAAATGTAATCCAAACCCATTGCACTATTGTAGATAAATGCAGCTTTGAAAGGGCTTAAGACATTCAATCTAGCAAATCTTCAACCTCACTGCGTTGACTTTTCACACATCATGCAGCTTTTTTTCACTTTGGAAAACTATAAGTTAACTTTCTTCCAGCGTCAACGAATAGAACCTGTAATTAACTTTTTGTTGCGGTAACTCTGGATGAGATGAAGGTGCCAGAGAAGCGTTAGTTAACAGAATCCTAAGCCGATAAGCTGAACAGTCCTGACACTTCAACATTGTGTTGCTTTCCGTGCCATGCCGCACCCTGTTTGCTCTGTCTCCCATTTTGCTAATGACAAGATGCACTGAAACAATCGGCCAGACTCTCCTCTCAATCCGCCGCCATAGTGCGGGGAGCTTATGCTGTTCCGGTCCCCAAGGATTTCAGACACCTAACAAAACAGCGCTTACTTGCGCTCGACCGGCTGGCTGCAATGCTTTTGAGTCGCACAGGAAAGAGGCTGTGCGAGTCATTCAGCGCTGCCACGGCCGTCTGCTCCCCTCCTAACATATTAGTCACTTCTGGCCTTTCCCATATCAGTTTTATTCTGCTTTGTGTTTGACTCTTCAGCAAAAAAAAAAAAAAAAAAAGTTCCTATTTGGGATAATAAAGACATTTGTTTGCTACCCATAACGATTTGTAATGACTTTATTGAAGCCAAGAAAGGCCAGATGCGACAAAACACAACAGGCATTAAGAGGAAGCTGAAAACGTGTCATGGAAGTAATGTAACGAGCTGCATGGAGTTGTTTTAAGAAAGCAATAATTATTTAAAGGAATACTTATCTCATTGAGCCATTTTCAGCAGTAAAAAGTTCATATTTTGTTCAGAATGAATGTGATAACGTCATTATTTTCCTTTTACAATTAATAACTTTTAAAAACTAATTTTTCCACTTGCTGTCGACTGAAGATGACATCACCTGTGCTGAGGAAGTAGGTAATGACCAATCATGGCTCACCTGTTTTCTGAGTTTGGTCCGCAAACTGAGAATGATTGGTCGTTACCTGTTTGCTCAGCACAGGTTATTTCATCTTCCGTCGACAGCAAGTGGAAAAAGTAGTATTTTAAGGTACTGATTGTACATAAAAAATAATGAAGTTATCAAATTCATTCTGGACAAAATATTAAGTTTTTGCTGCTGAAAATGGCTCTATGGGTCAAGTATCCCTTTAAAAAAAAAAAAAAAAACTCAACTAAAGTTGCACAATTGACTATGACAGTCTGACTAATTTTCTGGTCTGTGTTGATTTGTAAATCAATCTGGGATACTTTGGTAAAGCATATATATATATATAAAAATATACTCTTCAAACGGTTTTGTCAGTTAAATAAAGCCTAAATAAACACTGAACACATGATGGGTGATGGACCAAAAATAGCTGCAAGGCCCTTTGGTTTGTGTGGTTAAGGCGCATGCCATCCAGCCAGGCGGGCTTAAAGCGCGCTTGAAGCGTGGAATTCCGGGTCCGACCAATTCATGGGAACGTCCACTGTAGCCCGACCGGGTCGCATCACCACGGTGGCGTTCCGGCGGGCCTCGCATGCTTTTCTCAGCCCTTCCAAAACAAAACAATGAACACAGTCGGGATGGAAAGTGACGTTCACACTCAGGAGGTTGGGTGCTAAAAATAGACTGGCCCGAGAAAAAGACTCCATGCTTAATCAATAGCTTAAAACGGGACAGGTTACTAATCATGGCTGCAGAGGACAGACTTGGTTGAAGATTTCATCACTACTGAAGACACTGCAAAAGTCCAGTTTGCAACAGTAGATCACAAAGGAAAAGCAAAAAATGGTGAGCTGTTGTTTCCACCCTCTATAATTATGCAATAAAGTCTAACATAAATTATTTACTTTTAATTTCAGTGTTCAAACAGAATACAGTGTGAGTTAGTCAGTCGTATTCCAGCTTTTCCGCCGTTGGTGTTCCCTCACTTTCGACTGCAGTTAATCATGTTTTCCTTATGTGTGCCATACCTTTTGTTGCAACACCTTGAAATAACATATCCTTTCTCTTGCAGGATGTGTTGTTTCACACCGGCATGTAAGGCAAATTTACATCTGCTGTCCTAAAGGATGTTAAAATGTGCAAAATGTTTGAATAAATAGGTTGAATAAATCCTTTGGCACATCATCCTCTTTTCTACTTGCAGGTAAAAACTTGCGATTTCTCACTGCAGGTGTTGCACTTGACCACGCAGCACCAGTGGAACTTGCAGTGGCACTGCCAGACCCGCGTGTAGTGGTGCGTGTCGTAGCCCCGGCCGCAACACATCACCTTGCAACCGTCCACGTGTGCCGACGTGCCATTGCAGAGTCGACCCCGCGTGCCCGTGCTCCCCGTGGCCTTGTCCTCCTCGCAGTAGTTGGGCGAGCGCTCCAGGTACACCAGGTCGGTGTCAGTGGGCTTCTGGTAGCCCCGGCCTTCTTTCAGGCGTAGAAAGGAAGGCTGGCGGAGGCGGGAGGCGTGGACCGGCTCCACTTGAACGGCGGCGCCGTATCGTTCCTTTAGCAGGTAACCAATCTCTCGGAATTTGGGCAGGGTAATCCAGCAGGTTTTTGTGGTGCAGGAACCCGAAACTCCGTGGCACTTGCACTCCAGCTTCATCTTCTCTTCCAGGATCTGTTCACAAACAAACTAAATGACTTTTGTGGACCTTGAAGTATCGTCATCTCATTTCAGAGACCAAATATTTGGATATCTTTCTGAATACTTTTAGAAAACGTTAATAATGTTCATGGTTTTGAGTCTGCGAGGTTATCAATGGTAAATGTGTTGTTTTACAGCAAAGGCTTGTTTATTTTATTCATTTTTCATTCCGTTCCTTATTGGTCTTCTCTGTTTATGAAGACCGGCTACTGACTTGACTTGAGACGACTTATTCTGTGTGCTTCCATGTCAGTCTAATCTAAATCAATAGTGCTGCCTTATGTAGCTTCATCTCTGCTACCAATGGGTGTTTCTTTATTCTATCAGCCCGCAATAATAACATCAACATTTATCCGTCCTCTTTTTGGTTGGTCAGAGCAAAACTGGTTGGATGAGGAAAACCCATCCATATTGACTCCCCACTGGAGGCCCAGGTACTAAATAATGTCCTGCCACTGGTATGATGTCATAGCATGTAAATTTAACGTGGTGATTTGACCTGCAGCACTCGGTGGAAATGTGAAAACGGTTGTATGAACATGCACATCGATGTGTAAAAAAAAAAAAATAGGTGAAATTGAATGGATGGTGTTGCCAGTACCTTCCGCCCTGCCTCATTGTTGTGCAGGTTCATTAGGCGCCGGGCATTTTTCTTGATCTCGCGGGCATCCACGAAGCGGCGCGAGAACTCCACGCCGTACTTGACGTCGGCCGAGCAGCCGCCCCATTTCCAGCCCTCCTCGCGGTGGTGGTAGCCCTGCTTCTCGCGGTCGCAGCCGCACTGGCTCAGGTTGCCCTGACTACACGCCGTGGTCACCGCATGTGCCACGCCTGCAGCTGTGATGGCATACGTGAAGGCCGCCTCCCGGCTACCTGAAGAGAAGTGGCGGGAAAAAATGAGTGAATTCGATGTACAATTGGGATGTAATATTAGAATTAAGGTTGTAGAGTGCTATTGATGGAGTTTAGGCCATTAGAGAAGGCCTTGTTAGTTCGGAACGGCCCACCACCGGTGTTAGGTTGTCGGTGTGAGGTAACTATAGACAGCAGTTCTTTCATGTAGCACATGCAGAATGTGGCTTCGATTAGAAGACGTCATCTGGTTTGCAGCACAGGCGGCGATGAAGATTTTTAATTGCCCATGCTGCTGTAGGCCACCGAAACACCGTCATACCATCACGAATGCTGACTTTTCTGCCTTTGTATTGGGAAGCATCTGGATGCTCCTTTTGCCTCTTTAGTCAATGAGGACACGAGAAGCCAAGATTTCCAAAAGCAATTTTTGAAACATGGAGTCGTCTGACCACAGCGGACTTTTCCACTTTGCGTCATCTCAGACAGAGCCCGAGCCCAGAACTGGCTTCTGGATGTTATTGATATATGGTTTTCCCTTTGCAAAGCTGAGTCTTACTTTTATTTATTTATTTTTTACCTTTTGCAGATGCAGTGACGACTTGCATTTCCTTCATACAGTTTTCCAAAGCGCTTCCAAATCCAAGTAGTAATATCCTTTATGGACTGGTGTCAGTTTATAAACGAAGGTCGTTAAACAAGGGTCTCTCCTACATGGCGTGATTTTGACGCATTCTCTGGATATTTTATGGACATTATGGTTTGTCGATGGTGGAATTCCCATAAATTCCTGACAATTATTTCTTGAGAATTGTTGTTCTTAGACAATTGGACTCTTTGCCCACATACTGAACCACTGAGCCTTTCAAGGATGCCCCTTTGGACGCTGTTACGACACTAGAACGACTTGTCGAATCTTACAATCATTCCTTGTCTGGTCCCTTGGGCAATTTTTATACGCTAATTTATGTCAATTATCCACTGCAGGCGGAAATCATCAGCTGTTCTGGTTCACTTATTGTCTGTCCTTAACTTGAGAAAAACACAAGTGACATCTACTGGCTGACCAGAAAAGTTTTTTTTTTTTTTTTTCCTGGATAAGCCTTCCTATTTTGTTTTATGTGTTTCATCAATGGAATTTCTCACACAGCTTAAATGTCTGTCCGTGTCCGTCTTCGGCGTTCCACATTGTTTTTGCAAGCGATACTACGTTGTTGAAAGCATCTGTGGCCAAACTTGACTGACACATGCCCATTTCCAAGCGTTTTTTCTTCTTCACATATCACCATTTGAACTGGAGAATAAACACCCTTATGTTTTATGGCATGCTGAGGGGGGTCTGCGGGGGTCAATTAATTTGCTGGCACCACGGTGGGTCGGTGTAATAGGATATCAGCTCGCGCCAATCAGTGTAAGGCGCCCTCTCAACAGGCCGCGGTATTAATGCAGGCCTTCTCGATTCTAATGGCTCACCTCCAACCTGACAAAGTGAAACCATCGGGCCTGTGGTCTCTCAATCCATAACTAATAACAAACTCCGAAGTCTTCGCTCATCAGGCTAAATCTGTACAATCCGCATATATTGTACAGGGAGCATTTCTCAAGGCATAAGGCGCATGCGACGGCCAAGCAGCCATCTCCCCTCGCTGTGATTTGTTTGGATTGTACAGCGGCGCATTGTTGCCATCCAGCTGCCGGCCGGGCCTGACTTCAATTAGTGGTTAGTGTGATTCAAGCCGACTCTTTCTCAACGCTTAATGAGTTCAAAGGGCCCGTGGTCAAGCAGATGAAGTGGTACAGATGGGACATTAGAGCCGTTTCAGCTGACGCTCTTGAACAATTGCTGGTGAAAACAAACTGTGAATTGTTTCACTTATGCTTGCTTATGTTTGAACAATCGATACAGAAGCAGAAGTATTTAAAGACCTTGTAAAGTGAGTGTAAAGTCAGAGATTTGTTTCTAAATGCTGTACATTATGTTAGAAGATGTTTGGTAAACAGACTGAACAAAGGCTGTCAACTATGTATCACTCAGTTATTGATTTTTTTTTGTTTTTGGAGGGGGATGGGCGCGTGGCTAAAATGTGTTCCGTTATATACTTGGATCCCATCATGCATTACCCCTCCCCCACTATATAAGAACTTGAGCGACTTTGTCGACATCCGCAGTTTTACATGGCTGGTGTATCTTCTCTTGGTTGACCTTCAGAGTGCCTCGTTGTCACCCGTGGGTGTGTGCACATCACGCAGAGGAAGGGCGAAGATTTAGTTCTTTTGTTTGTTTTTAGTATAAAGTCGGATTTGACAAGGCGTGGCCACCCTAGAGTGCCTCGTTGTAGGCCGTGAGTGTGTACAGTGAGTGCCTCATTGTACAATGTGGAAAACGTGGATAATATACGAATTACGCTTTTTGTATTCAGATTTGGAAATGGCACTTTTCTCTGTGGTGTTGATTTTAGAAGACATTTATTTTGACTTTGCAGGTGCTTCTTATGTACAGATCTTTGAGTTAAAAATGTAACGTACTGTTTTAAACTTGTGTACTTAAAGTAAAATATAAAAAGTTTAGACTAAAAGGTTTAAGAGCAAAACGTTTTCTCATAGATGTGCTAACATTTTGAACTGATCGGGGGGGGTGGAGTTAGCTAATACAAACAGTTTAAAAAAAAAGAAAGAAAGAAAAGAAAATTACACCTTTCTTTTATGTGTTTTTGCCAGATGGGTTTTAGGCTGTCACTTCGCCTCAAATCATTTTCGGCGCTGACAACATCAATCTGTTATCTTTGTTAATGTTTGTCGAATAACATTTTTTAAGTTAATGCCTACGACTCACAAGCCTTGATCATTTTTTGTGTGTTATTTTTTGAATATCTGCAGAGGTTACAAAAAAATAAATAATTGATGAGTCAAAAGTACAGATGTTTTCAAATATTGAGAGTAAAAGTCTTGCAAAATAAATACTCAAGTAAAGATATATACCTTGAAACATGTACTTGGAAACAGTAACAAATTACTCATTTGCACTTTATTACTTTTTAGCAGTTTATAAAAATCAATATGTAGTGCTTAACATGGAGTCTCCATGGGGAGTACAATCTGGATCTAGTACTTTTACACGCCACAGAGTGAAAGGAGACATTTCCTTTTGACAAAAGAAGGAAAGGGATCCAGATGTCTGTCTCTGTGGAACAAAGTGATTGCTCCCAGAGCTGCGAGATGAAACGTGGGTCCAAACCCGCAGCGCGACCGCAACAAAACATTTGACATGGCAATATAATTTATATACGGCTCTCACAATGAGGAGCCAACGGGCTTCTGTGGCAAGTACGCTGGCCTCTGACCCGTTTGACGTAAAAGGTGTTGTAGATTCTCCCTGCAGGTCTAACTTTGCTTTGACAAGTTTTTCTGCAAGGTAAGTTCACTGTATGTACTCAATGGGGTGCTTTTGTCCAATTGGGATCAAGCATTTTTTTTTTTTACTTTACAAGGTACTCTTTCTGTACTACTAAGAACATACCTGTACCTTTTTGGCATCTTAAAGGGGCTGTCTGCTGGATTCACTCAGGAAAATGCACTTTTTAAATACAGGATGTACACACTTGAACTTTCTCTCAGTCTACTCATCTGTGTTTTGGTTAATCTTTTGTGGCGATTTCGTCGTAAACCCCCGCCTATATCCCTGCCTATATTTTGCCATTTTGTGTTTGTTTTGTAAACAGCGGGACGTTTCTGTGCAAAGACAGTGTTTACAACCCTCCAGCCAATCGCAGAGCGGGGGGGGGTGGCGTGTCGCAAACGGGGCCGGGCGAACGTGTCAGCTGCGTGACGTCACTCCCACGGCAATTTGAAAGCACGCACAGATTTTTTTTTTTTTTTTTTTTGTTCACTGAGCTCTGCGATTGGCTGGAGGGTTGTAAACACTGTCTTTCCACAGAAATGTCCCACTGTTTACAAAACAAACACAAAATGACAAAATACAGGCTGGGGGTGTGGGAGTTTAGGACGAAATCACCACAAAAGATTAACAAAAAACACAGATGTGTAGACTGAGAGAAAGTTAAAGTGTGTACATCCTGTATTTAAAAAGTGCATTTTCCTGAGTGAATCCGGCAGACAGCCCCTTTATAGGTACATGCCTGTGATTTCATCTCTGTGGGGACAATGCAGACTACTTTTAGGTGTAAAAAATGTGTTTTTGCTTGGTTATACTGTACCCTCCAGGCTCAAATGAACTGCTTTTGTATCATTGGCCCTTGATGTGCATAATGGACACAAACCACGTGAATACAGTTCATTTTCTCAATGGGGTGTTATCATTGATTGGACTTCTAGGGTGTACAATGTCTTGCCACTTGGGTCGTACAGGGATTTTCTCAGTACAATCGATAGTGAGTGTCAAATGGACTGACCTACTCTCAGCTCTTGTCCGAAGACAGTCCTCTCGCCCAGGGCCGAGCAGTTCCAGCGCCCGTACCGGAATTGGTACTGGCACTCGTTGATGCCCAGCTGGGCGCCTTCCCCGATGACGATGATGGCGTCCGGTCGGCTCTGACAGAGGGCACGCTGACGGGGTGCCAGGCCCGGTATCTTGTTGCAGATGATGTTGGCGCCCAGAGCTACCACGGATGACAACGTCCTGGATGCAGACACACACCTGGATTACGACCAGATGGACTTTTGATTCCCAAGGTAATTGATTTGAATGTCATTTCAGTGGTTTAAGAATTGCACTAAATAAGGTAACCAAAATATTAGGCACACCTTTAAGTTCAACACCGGTAATTCTGAAACTGGGGTGCCCGGACCCTTGGATGTCCATGAACCATAGATTGGGTTAATTTTGAAAGTAAGCTAATAAAACAAACTTGTCTCGTGAGAAATATGACATTCTTGCATGAACAATGTTTTTTGTAATTGGAACAAATTGTATTAAAAAAAAAAAAAACACTCTTAAAAACAGTTGGGTAAAAAATAGCCCAACCAGAGGTCAGAAATGGACCAATCCTCTGCTTTGGTCTATTTGACCTAACTTTGTGTCAAGAAATGCATCTTTTAGTGTAAAACAATTCATAAATATAGGTCAGATCCATTACTTGGGTCAAAAAAAAAAAGTGTCATTTTGTAAAAAAGAACCCAGAAAGTGGGGTAAAATTGACCCAGAAAGTGGATCGGTCCATTAATGATCCATGGGTTACTTTTGACCCAATTGTGTAGTGTAGTTTTAGAAGAAAAAAAAAAGAATATTTTTAATTATTATTATTAAAATTTGATTGAAATGCCATATCACAACTTTTATCTTGCAAAAATGCAAATTTATAACATGTAAATTATGACTCCCAATAAATCTCTCATAAAGATTACTACTTCAGAAACCTTACGGTTTTTCTCTCGAAAATTGGCATTAAGATATTATATGGTGGTGTTAGGTGTAATTAATCAGTTAATTGGGTTTACATGTTAATAAAAGACAACTAAGAACTTCATTATAGAAAATAGTGCATAGCAGTTAGTAGCCCTCCACGTCTATGGAAATATCACACATGTTCTGCGATTCCTTTGTGGTCTAACATCAAATTTAACTGACTAGATCTTCCAAGTCACATTTTTTTCCCATTTCTAAAAATATTCTGTCTCGGCGAAGAGGAAGCCAAACAGTCAGTGTGGAAACAAACCAGAGCACGTTACTTCCTTGTGTTCGGCACCTGCGTCCTCGCTTGCATCGTTGTGCGTAATCGGTGCGTAAAAGTGATATAGGCGTGTTCAAAATGAACAAATAGCAACGCGTGGGGTAGGAAACGTACAGGTAGCTACCGCTGGTGAGGATGAGGAAGATCTGCGGATAGTAGACGGACAGCAGCGCGCTGCGAGACGAGATGATGAGCATGGTTGCGCATTGAACGCAACTTGATCTTCTCTCTTTATTGTGGAGGGGAAAAATAAAATCCTTGTAAAAGGCGTGCAGGTAGGCAGTGGATTTAAGGCTTGCCCGTCGCTGCCCCAGCTCCGAGCTCCACTGGCGGTGCGCCGAGGGTGAGCCGCTGCATCCCGAGGCCGAAGTGCGCGCTCCCACCTGGGCTGCATGCGAGAGTGGCGCGGGTGGGCGTGGTGCGGGTGTGGGTCGGTGGGTGGGTGGGTCGCTTCGTGCGCATCCAAAAAGTGGCGCTGTATTGTGCACACGGGGCTTTGCGAGGGAAGGGATGGAGCTTCACATCCTACACTGTCGCCCACCTCCAATACCGAGCCGGCCCACGTATCGAACCTATAAGCAAACTATCAGTGTGTGTTTCTGTGTGTGTGTTGGGGGTCCTTTTATTGATCAGTTATTGTTGAATGCTTCCCTTGCGGGATAATAATGACAATTCATTTTTATCATGTAACATGTTATGACGCACCAAATGAGATATTAACTCATTGACTGCCATTGACGGAAAAAGACGTCAAATAATGCATTTTTGCTGGGCTGGCAGTGAATGTGTTAAACACAATGTGCCAATATATTTTGTGATTATATTGCAGCATCCTTTTTTCCTTTTTTTTTTTTTTTTTTTTTTTTTTTTTTTTTTTTTAAGGCAAATGTTTAAAAATCCATCAATTTTGGTTACATCTCATCTTAAGTCATTGACTGCCATTGACGGAAAAAAACGTCAAATAATGCATTTTTGCTGGGCTGGCAGTGAATGTGTTAAATAGCATTTAGGCCAGTTATGTTCTTCCATTTTACACCAGGGGGCAATATAAAGACAAATGCACAAGAAGAGTTTCACAACTAACTCACTTTGCTGCAATTAGTAATATTTTGTTGTTGTTTTTTGCAAAGGGGGAAGAATATGGCCGTAAGTATTGTTATATTGTCTGTCTACCTGTGTGGCTATTGATTGTATTTGTTGTTTTGCATTGTGTGTTTGCATTGAGTTGACTTTCCAAGACGCTGTTTTATGGTTTTGCTTTACACGATATGTAATCATCTATTTTATGTTTAGTTTGACAGTTAATTCCAACTGGTGGTGGCAAAAAAACAGCTTGAATTGTCCACTATGTGCCAAAATGCTGCTTATTGCACCATGCAGTTTGCGTATCTTGAATATTTGGAAAAAAAAAATCGGCCAAGCAACAGTTGGAAAACACACAACACTGTATAGGAAAATTAATTGTACTAAATGATTCACTTAAAATAAAAAACAAATAGCATCATTGTACCTAAATAAATGATTAAAAACAATACGTTCCGAAATATTAAATGCAAACGTATTTGAACATTTAATTCCGCGTTGCTTACCACTAGGGGGCGCTCGCATAAAGTCACTGATTTGTTTGTATGTTAAAAAAAATAAATAAATAAAAATGCTACGCATTTACAGTACTATAAAAGTGTCATTTATTAATGCTTTGCTTCAAAGAGCAACTATTAAGCGCAAGAACAAATACAAGCACTAACATTGTTGTGTGGCGGACGGTTTACTCGTGATGCTCTCTTTTGTCCATCTCATTGCCCCTTTTGTTACCTGTAGAATTTAACAAGCTCACAGCACATCACCAAACAAACGTGTCACAAAAGTACTGAAATTGTGATGAGGTTGTAGTGTAAAGCATTTAATTGTTTTGCCTGACACAAGTCACTAACATAGATAGATAAACAAAGATGACTACTATGTTGTTAAAGATATTAGTTGTTGCAAATAAGCAGTCATTCTTGGGCCAATTAATTGAAATTGGTTAATTTATCAGACCCATACTGCACATACTCGAATCTCCATTGGCTAAACTTGCACCACACATCCTTACACAATTCCAAGAGCTTGTCTTAAAGCCAAGGTTATCTAATAATTTTGTCGCTTTTTAACATGCTTTGTTTCCTTTTAAAATCCATTTAGCAAAGAGTTTGGAGGTCACTTTTTGTGCTGTCCTGGCCTCAAGATGTTCAGTTGACCAGCGTCTTTGCGCCCTCGTGTGGTTGCAAACGGGGAAACATCTGCATCATAAAACCAAGGTAAAGATACTGCGAGTGTGCGTTGTTTTCAGGTCTAAATCGTGTGTGTGATTAGACAGAGCAAAATGTGTTTATGAAGACAAAAAGTGGTCGTTGTTATTGTCATCTTCCTTTCTGAGGGTGTTTGCTGTGGCACTGTTACGTCAATAATGAGTAGGCTAGGGAGTGTTTGTGTTTATTTCCTCAGAAGCTTCAAAGGATGAGGGATTTTATTAGTTTCCTTCACAAGAGGACAAAGTACATATTTTATCCGTCGCCCTGTTTCATTCCGGGGACTGTACTTTCAAATCTTTACAACCACAGGGCGATCCTTTTTCAATCAAATCCCAGTCCAAATATGATGTGAGACGTCCCGAAGGAATGGAGGGAGCCCTTTAATTCCAATTGATTGAGAATGTAAACAGAATAAAACTACAGTTTATTCTTTGAAAATTTTGGTTAGAGGCTCATTTGCCTGTTTTGAAAACTCTCCAATCAGATGTGCAGAGCCCGGTCGGATGCTGAATCCTGTGTGACTTTCGCTCCGAGTGACCCTCCTAACCACAAGTTCTAAATGCCAAGATAGCTCTTAATAGTGTGCATTCAAGTCTTGGCAGTTGCGCCACGATATCTGTTTCTTTTCACATTTCGAGATTCAAAGTTGATTTTCGGGGGGGCCCTTGTATTGGGAGCGCCAAGCAGGAGATCAAATCAGGGATGAGAGTAGCCATAAAATCTTAACGACTTCATGTCAGTCAAGGGTGTTGACAGAATCAAGAGACATTATCTGCTTGCTTCTGGTGATTGATAAAGCCGGAGGCTAAGTAAGGGAAGCATTGCCCTGCAGCTCATAAAATGTTTTACGGTGCTTTGGGTTTTTGGATGGACAGTGAACAAGAAGAATCAGTTAAAATCTACACTATCGAGAGGCCATTTAGTTTTACGCCTCCCACACATTTGAAAAAGTACAGCGTTGACTTCAGATGACAGATTTTTGTGATTTGTTTGTCTGATATATTTTTTTTTCTGCTTTGCCTTGGTGGCAATGTACTCGGCTCACTTGACAACAAGCAGCAGTTTTGCAGGTAGTGAACAGTTGATTAAAAAAAAAAAAAAAAAAGAGCTTCATGTTGTTTTAGTTTTGACGTTTGCTGTCAGTTGTCTGACATTGTGTATGTCACACTACCACACAGCTTGGCATTAATTAAGTCACTTTAAGAATACAAAACACCACAGACAGGCTAAAAAAAAAAATAGTAGGACCCGACCGATATTGAGGCTGATGCCGATTACGATATTTGACAGAATAAAATTTAGATAACCAGTAAAAAAAAAAGAATGTTAAAATAACTTTTTTGGTCCCTCAACACTTACAACAATAAATATATGAACTACATACAGAATATTTGACCTGTTTACATGACTTTGCCCTTCAGTAATTGTTTAACTTTAAAACAGAAAATCCGCCTTTTTTTTATGTTTGACTGTCATTATCTTTGTCTTATGTTTGTAAGTTAATGCGGATTTGTTAATAAATGGTCAGTTACAAAAGTCTCAGGCCCTAAAAAATAGCATGAAAAGGGAAGTCAACCTTCAACATTTCTTGACAATAATATGTTATGGGACCGCGCTAAACATGACATTCTGATTCATATTATATTTGTGGAATATGAGTTAAGAAGCGGGCGGCACGTCCGCCTCCCAGTTCTGAGGACTCGGGTTCGAGTCCGGGCTCCGGCCTTCCTGGGTGGAGTTTGCATGTTCTCCCCGTGCCCGCGTGGGTCTTCTCCGTGTTCTCCGGTCTCCTCCCACATTCCAAAGACATGCATGGCATGGATGCTCTGAATTGTGCCTAGGTGTGCTTGTGAGTGTGGATGGTTGTTCATCTCTGTGTGCCCTGCGATTGGCTGGCAACCAGTCCAGGGTGTCCCCCGCCTACTGTCCAGAGCCAGCTGAGATAGGCGCCAGCATCCCCCGTGACCCTTGTGAGGAATAAGCGGTCAAAAAAATTGATGGATGGATGGAGTTAAGCAGCAAAATCCAGCTGTTTTTATCCATCCCAGGGGGCGGCCATTTTGCCACTTGCTGTCAACTGAAGATGACATCACAGTTGCTCAGGCAACAACCAATCGCAACTCGCCTGTTTTCTGAAGCTGAGCTGCGATTGGTTGTTACCTCAGACCTGAGCAACATTGATGTCATCTTCAGTTGACAGCAAGTGGCAAAATGGCTGCTCCCTGAGATGCATAAAAATGGCTGGATTTTGATGCTTAACTCATATTCCACTCACACAATATTAACCAGAATACAATATTTAGTTTAATGTTGTGGTGTTTTATCCCTTCAAACTGCTTCTGCCACCAAGTGGCCAAGGTGGGCCACTAGGAGCAACGCAATGTCTATTGAACTGCGGCAAAAAAAAAGAAAAGAAAAAGAAAACAATTACATTTGATTTCATTGAAGCATGCAATTGCCCCAAATGTCTTCATTAATTGATCAGTGTGTGTATGTTTCCATAGACTTGGATTATTATAATCGTGTTTGAATGTTTGCTCACTCCTCTCAATAGGGCAGCAAAATGCACATTTTCCCCTAAAGTGTGTAATAGTTGCCAGAGAAAAAAATGGAATGGGTACATAATTGGCTGTCAAAAGTGAACTACATAAATGAGTGGAAATATCCCCGTGTCATGGAGTGAAGATGACATGAAGCGTGGCTTAATGTGCCTCGGAGCTCATTTAGCAGTCAAACACAAGTAGTAAGAACGCTTGTTCCCATTGATATTGCCAAGGTTGTCTTTAAATACAGCTGTAACCATGACGTGCACAATTACGCTTCCCGTGTGGAGGTTTGAATGGTGCGCCAAGGATGTGTCAGCGTGAAGAGCGTTTAACCTTATTTCGTAGGAACAGCTTGGCGTTTTCTACCAACGGGTTCAACCCTGCTGCAGATTCAGGCTCAAGTAAGAAAAAGAAGAAGTCATAGAAATAATTTGAATGTGACAAAAATCATAATCATTTTATGAAAATGAAGCAATGAAGATCAGATGTTGCTTTTGAATTGTATTATTTGAACTGGGCAACACATTTCTCTTTTATGAATTTTCATTTATTTATTAATTTATTTTCATTTATGAATTTTCCAGATTTTTTTTTAATTACTTTTGTCAGTTTTCTTTGTGACCACTGTGGTTTCTTTTTTCCTTAGCAGAGGTGTTTTGTCCATGTGTGTACACTCCACTGAGGTCTCCATTTTCCTTTTTTTGCTCCATAATGCAAGGAAGCAGCTCTCAGTGTGATGCCGTGTAGTTGTCAATCAAAAGTCAGCTTTATTATCTTTGTAAAGGCAGCTTTTGTACTCGCTCACATTACATCGTGCACATCCTGCAGTGAGAATTTGTTGCATAAGACGTCTACACAACAGTGTGGATGTCAAAGCTAACATTACAGTGAATTTACTCACGTTAAAAGTTTTATCTGAAAGCAAGCAAGCCCAGAAAACGATTCCAGAAGAACATTTGGAAAAGTTGTTGTCTCTGAGGCGCCGTGATCTTCTATTGAAGGCGGATGAAAGCCCTCAGTGCATAAATGTCACCAAAGTGATTTTTTTTCTACAAATGCTTTTTATTTATGTTCTCAGTGGATGTGGGGTTGCAAACATGTTGCAGATGTGGAGGAAGTGGATACACGGCATGACAATGAAGCCTTTTGAGCACAGCACCGCTCTTAAAAATACACAATATCTCAAGTGAAAGGAATTAATTAGAAAGTTTTTTTTTTTTTTTTTTACTTTTGTTTTATTTTTGAAGGCTAATTTTGCACTCAAGCTTTTTCAGTGGTACATATTTTGATTTTTCAGTGGGCCAGGTAATTCATAGATGAAGATGAAGAAAAAAACAAACTAAAATCTAAGATATTTAAGTCATGTTATAATAGTTTTTCATGGAATACTTTATGATTAATTATAATTAAGAAAGCAATCATTTAAAACAGAAAAGTTAATTGTACAGTTTATATATATATTTTTAAATATTTGTTACTTACTTGATTGAAAACATTCAGGTTTATTGCATATGTATTTATTTATTTAATATTGTTCAATAATTGTTGAATAATTGTTCAATATATTCATTTTAGTATAGTGTTTATTTATTTAGCAAAGAGTTCCATTTAGATTTATAAATATGTTCATAAAATATGTAGAACATTTTATAGAGGAGTTTAATTTGATTTAACTTTTGTGCTCCATGGCCACATTTTAATTTTTAAATTGGAACAATGGAAAATCCCCCCCCAAAATAAATAAATAAATAATAATAATAATAATAATGATGGATGGATGGATGGAAAATACTAATGGTATGGGCCTTGTAACTATTCGGTGAGCCACGTAGAAAAAAAAATGGTATTGTGTGCTTAATATCTTGCCTGAATGCTTGAATATGAATTGAAAAAATGTCCGTGCATTTCATTTCAGTTTTGGAAAAGACGGAATCCGAATGGCACCCTCAGCTTTCGGCACTCCAGCAATGTAAGTAACTCCGACATCCTCAAGGGGGCTCTTAACCCCACGTTTAATGTGGTGCACTCAGCAAAGCTGCACAGCAGCCCAGAAAGCTGCAGCAAAAGTTCCACCATTTTAGTTCCTACCGTCCAGATTATGCCTTTTGCTCCGGCAGGTCCCAGAGATCCCACGATTTGTCGCATCTCTCACTGATGTGTACACACGGCAAACATTCAGAAACCAATTTCATCCTCTTACAGTATGCAAAGAGACGTTAATAACTTAATACCAGCGTGAATTAAAAGCTGCCAGAGACATGACATCATGCATAAAAAGAGAGTGCGTGTCTGTAAACAGCCAGCCAACATGGAATGCAAGGAGTTAGATTTTGTCAAGTACCTGGGTAAATATTTGAGGCACTTGAGGGAGATAATCTTTTTTTTTGCCGTTTCATTCTTCTGCCTGTTACGACAGTATATGTTGCTGACATAGATTATAAAAAAAAAAAAAAAAAAAGAGTTGACATTATTTGTAGTAGCGAAGTATTGTCATGACCAAAGATACATACGTTATTTGGAGGAAATCAATGGCCGTTTTCAAATCAAGTGAAATTTAGAAAGTGGTTAGGAATCAGGCGCAAGTTAAGTGTTAATAATACGATATTTGGAGTAAACTGGAGCCCGATTAATCGGCTGATATTGCCTCATTTATATATTTATTTATTTGACACATTACAAGATAATGACATTCAGACCTCCCCAATAATTGTAAAATGGCAGATTTTTCTCTCTGTTGCAACGTTAAACTAATAGTATGTATAGTAGTCATCCATCCATCCATCCATTTTCTTGACCGATTATTCCTCACAAGGGTCACGAGGGGTGCTGGAGCCT
Source organism: Festucalex cinctus (assembly GCF_051991245.1). Classification (NCBI taxonomy): domain Eukaryota; kingdom Metazoa; phylum Chordata; class Actinopteri; order Syngnathiformes; family Syngnathidae; genus Festucalex; species Festucalex cinctus. Next base: position 16,256,890 of record NC_135426.1, read on the forward strand.
ATCTCAGCTGGCTCTGGGCAGTAGGCGGGGTACAACCTGGACTGGTTGCCAGCCAATCGCAGGGCATGTATAGTAGTCAAATGCCTGTAATTCATATCCTTGTTGTTGTAACCTCAATTCAAATTTGTCCTCTGTAGTGGACCTTTTTTAAACCTGAATATCTCCCACCCAGTGCATATGATTGAATTGACTCCTTTTGTGCTCTAGAGAGGACATTTAGAGCTTCCCAATGATACCAAGTCTGTCGGGGTGGGGCTTCCCTCAGTGCAAGCACTTTTTGGGGAAGAGGAAAAGTATAACACTTTTTATTGAACAAATTTAGGCTTTAAATGTTGTTAGCATGTGTTCTATAAGACTCTTAAGAACACATTCAAGTATTGTATGAATTATTTTAGCTGTATTTGAGCCGAACATTTAAAAATATCCTCTGTCGTAGACACATCATAGCTTAAAAAAAACAACTTTATTTTTTCCCCTCAAAAATTGATTGGACAATCATTTTTTTTCCTGGTAGTCAGCAGGATAAACGTTAAGGGACCAAAAATTAAGCTGTTTAATTCATTATATATACATTTTTTTAATGAATTGGCCATGTGATCAGTTATCGGAATTTTATTCTGCCAGATACGTATTGTAATTGACCTAAAAAAAAATAAAAAAAATAAAAAAATAGGATTATTTTGAGGTTGCTTCAGAATGAATGTATTCATATTTTTTCAAACAATTGAGGACTCTAATATGAGAACTTTTACTTAAATAAAGGATGTGATGAAATCAGTTCCATTCAAATGAGCGCTGCAGCACTGGCACTTAGAACAGACGAGTTGCATATTGTAAATGCATATTAAGGCCAGCACATTTGATAGTTTAAGTGTGTGAATCATTTGATGGCGTCATTTAAATCCTATTGGCGTTTGAGACCCCCCAAATTAAGACGAGGCTTTGTCATCAGCGTGGTATCGACGGTCAATTTATAGCGTATTTGACTTCATTCCATGTAACTGTACTCGTTTAATTGCATCCATTTGTAACGTCAATGCGGCCGTTTCTTACCCGCCGCAGCCTCATTTGATCTGTTTGTAATTTGCATGGGAAACAATTGCGCCTCGGGGTTTGGGGGCCCTTTCTGAGTGGAATAATGATACACTTGTGAAAGTTTCTGTTCTTTTTGAAAACACAAACAAATCATAGAAGGACGAAAACAGAGTCACGTCGTGTTTGTGCTGACCTCGCTGATTGTGTTTGCTTTCAATCACACGGGTCAGAACGCGGGTCGGGCCCCATGGATCATTTACTTTAATGGTCGCTTCCTGCCCGCTCACACGCACGCGGCACATGGAGACGTGACATCATTTACGCCACATGATGCGGCAGAAAGTGATGCATTGGAAAAAAGGAGATTTGTGCACGTAGACCAAAAGCGATGGTGACAAAAGCGGAGGGAAGGCTTCGTTTCATTTGGTGCCCTGTTGGGACGACAGATGTGCGGATGATGTCATGTCGAAAGAGGATAGGGCGGAGTGAACAAAGAGCGGGAGGATGGACGGATGAGGAGGAGCCTCCATCCCGGAGTGGGACAGGAGGGGAGGAGCAAGAGAGAGGAGCTCGCGGCACAGCCTCCATTACTGTCACGTGACCATTTCACAAGATGGTACCCAAAGTACCTTCCACTACCTTTCCAAAAGGCCAAAACAAAAGATGTCGCTGTTCTTCTCCCGGCAAATGTGCTGAACTCTTGTTGTTGTTTTTTTTCCTCTTCATGGCAGGACCTCTCACAAAGTGCATCCTTTCCAAACCGCACAGGCCGTTGGAGCTATCATTTACTTAGTGCAGTCACTGCTGAAGTTTAGCCTCCCATGCCGGGACGGGCCGCAGCATAAGAACCCAATTGTTCTCGCATTCTGTAGTGACAATGGCTGTTTGTGGTCCTCCAGGGGGGAGAGAAGAGAGAGGGGGTGAAAGGGAAGGGAGAAAGGAGAGCCATGGCCATCCAAGGTCATTTGTGTGATACATGGTGAGGCTCCACGAACCGCTCACTGTATTTATTTATTTTTTTACTCTATCTGACTTACTAGTTACTAGTGCTACTGCTTAGCATGTATCTTGCCAACCTGCTTCCAACTTGCCAATGTCACATGCCATCCAGCCAGGCCCCGCCTCTTAAAGGCACATATTAAATTCACAGACACGACATTCATGCTTATCGTATTTAGGATGCATTTTATAGTTGAATTTTTTTTGTGTCCAAATATATTTAAGCGGTGTTTTAAGAAATGTTTTAATGAATTTAAATGTGAAACAAAAAATAAAAATCATCAAATAATGTCAAAACAAAAATAAATTAATTAAGCATCTCAACAAATTATGTAAAAAAAAAAAAAGTATAAAAATCTGTTTAAAGAAAATGTAACATTTTGAAATATTTTGTATTAAAAAAATAAAACAATAAAATAAAACTATTTTTTAACCAAAAAAAACAAAACACAAAAAAACACGAGAGGTCACATCCAAGTAATCAGAGAAAAATCGGGGAGAAGCAATCCAAGTTAAGTCTTGGTCATGTGATTTGACACTAGGTACCATTAAAAAAAATAAAAAATACAATAAAATTATACATATACATATATATATATATTTTTTTTTAAGTCAGAGGGAACTTCCATCATGTTTCCAAGCATCCAGACATGACTGGTTAGATCCCGTCTGACCAACTTTCAAGCCAATCGTGGTCAAGGGGTCAGAGTGACCGCGGAAACCTCACAGGCGCCATTTTGCTCCATTTCTTTGCCAGGACGTCGCCTGCATAAATATGGCGGCCATTCCTGGCATTGTTTGTTTGAACCACACTGAGAGGTATTGTGCTCTGCAGAAAGGTGCCTGCAAAGAAGGAGCGCCCTCTGTGTGTCTCAAAGCTTTGAGGTCAAGTGCCACTGTCATTGACTCACTCAACACGTGGCAGCCAAGTCATCCAAAATCTTGCAAAAAAAAAACTGCCTTGAGACTAATTTGCATGACATTTAGCATGTGACAGGACTGACTGATTTTGGCTTTAACATATATATATATATATATATTTGTTTTTTTGTTTTATATTTATTTAATGGCTGAATTGGGCAAAAAGTAATGTTTTTGACAGAGTTGTTGAAAAAATATTTGCTGGTTTGACTTTATAGGATAATCGCCGCAGTAGCCAAAACATTCCTAATTAAAATTAAACTGCACTAATAAACTAACCACCAGATGGTGCTAGAACTGCACACATGGAATACAACCTCATCTTTTAACAGATGTGCTGCTTTTATCTTTACACCCATAGTATATTCAGTACAACGGTGTGTTTTCATGAACAAACTTGTGCAAACACAGTCCTAAAAAGTTAACATTTAAATAAATGCTCGCAAGATTTTAAAATGATCCATCAAACTGCACGGCTCAGCCAACCGGGAGTTCTTTTCTCACGGTGAGGCAAGGCAACCTTGGCAAAATACTTGCGGCTTGAATGCAGATACCTCAGCTCAAACCTTTTTTTTCCATCATGTCGATAAAGCACTTCATGCTTTTACAATGTATAAATGAGCAACCTGTCTGAACAATTCACTCTGATTATCTTCCATGGGCTCCTTTTTTGTGTCAGAAAAATCGTTTTCAGAATGCTGATATTAAAGTTTTTTTTTAATAAATACTATAGAGGTGGAAAAAAAACTTACAAACATGGCAAAACTGACTTCTTTGGTAAACAAGCTCCTCTTTGTTTGCAGTCGTGTCATGTAAGCCGTGCCTGTCAGCCATTTTAAACTACAACAAATAAACTGGAATGAATTGATCAAATGGATTGATCGGCCGCCCCTGTGAAAAAGCTGCGGCCCGAATTCTCTCCCCTGGGGGTCTGACCTGCACTTGAGGACAATCCAGGCCTCAACTGGGTAATCATTGACCTGTTGCCCGCGGCAACCAGGCCACAACATACTGTACAAGCACCGGGCTGCTGATAATAAAGTCATAATGCCTTCACAGGTGCATGAACCCACTCAGATGGTGCATGCGTATGAGGCTGTATCATATTTCTCAGCAGATATTTCAACACAATATTTCAACAATAGTATACAAAATCGCAATATAACAGTATGCAACTAGAGATCAGTATTTCTGTATAAAAAGACAAAACAAACGTGAAATCTGATTGGATACTAATTTAGATTTTGTTTTATTAGCCAGCTTGACTGATTGTGAAGGCCCCGAGAAGATTACATCAACACAGCAACACACAGGTTGAAATCTAATTGGACCAAAAAATAAATAAAATAAAATGTAATATTCTCAAATAAGCCATGAAAAACACTATAAAATAAAATAAGCCTGTCTGGAATAAATGACTACAGATCGGTGGAACAAATCATAAGACTGAGGTAGTAAATGTAGGTCAATCCTTTTTGATTAGACCAGCGGAGAAGTATGATTTTAGCGGGTCGACAACCATTTCAGGAGTTTTATTGAACTTCACAAACTCCAGAATCACATTTCAGGCTGATTCTGGTCCGGAGGAGCACAAAATCGATCTTTTTGTGGTGCAAGGTGGGGCGTGCGCCGCACTGCACCACTTATTTGGAGGGCGAAATAAGTGCAAGGAGCTGGGCTGGGATGGGAGGCGGCAGTTTGGCCCTTTGCAAGAGCCACCTCCCACTTCTCACTTTTCCACACCTCCTCACTCCCCTGCCATTTTCACCTCCTCACGCCGTATGTACTCCTCCATGCTGTCTGTACTATCTGGGCTGCTCTGTGCAACTTAGCCCATGGCCTGAAATTCAACTCAAAGGTACCTCGGCCGCCTTGTTTACACCTCAATGTTTGACATCACCTCCTCCAATCACTTCATAATTATACAACCAGACTCTTTCTGATACTTTCTTAATTGATGGTATGATTGTATAAAGTCAATAAAATGCTAGAACGATTGGTATTTAGGTGTACAGCAGATAAGACACACCAGCACCAATAATAAAACCATCTATTGTTTATTCAAGTGATTTTTCATGCCACTGCAAGTTTTCACATTTATTTCCCCGGTGCAGTTTTTATTCACATAAACCGCAAAACAGTAGAATTATACACGTATCAGTTTGCTGGGTTCCCCTAATTAAAACTGCTTAAAACACAATAGATAAACATAATAGAGAAAACACACTAGAGAAATAAATTTAAATTTAATTACTAATTAAAGATTCACATTAAGTATTATGGACAGATCTATATGAATTATTTTCATAACATTAGGTTCAATTGTTTAATTTTACAACAATTTACATCAGTGTGTCAAGTATTGTGTAAAATATATAAATAGTATAAAATCTAAAATTAAATGTATGCATGAAAAATACTTGAATAAAATCATGTGGATAACTCGTATTCATCAAATGAATGTAAAAGTGCTGGTGTACAAATGGTCAAATTTGTCCCACTGCTCCTACTATGTTAGGTTTTGTAAGAAATTAGGACACACTATTTCAATACACTCCTCTAAATTTCAATAATACGTAATAGTAATACAGATTTCTTTGGAATTAATGAAAGTTTTGACTGTGAACTTGAGGCTTCCAGTTTAACCGGTGGACCGGCAAACACACGCTTGTTGTTCGTGCACACACATTTCAAGTTATTTCAAGATTAGGGGGGGGGACAGAAAAAAAAAAAATGTTGGTCTTCAGGCATGTGATGCTCGATCAGTTTGAAAGTCTATCAACTTTTAATCCCTTTAAACTATAGCCTAATGCTTTAAATAGCAAAGTCAAGGTAAGTACACACGCACACACACGCACACACACCCACACACACACACCCACACACACACTTGTATTTATGGTTACTGTTTGTGCAAGAAATGTGTGGGTGCAAATGCATGTAATATTACCATACAGATCTATTAATACACTGCTCAAGTGTATTTGGTATTTTAGCTGATTTATTTAAGTGAATTGTTTTACTTGATAGATAGGTTGATAGAAAGAAAGAAAGAAAGAAAGAAATTTGCATTGTAAGTAAATCTTTTTTTTTTTTTTTTATCCACAAGGGAAATTCACTTTTTCAGTAATCAACAAAATGAGAACATAACAGCATTTGGCAAAGCAGGCATGCCTATTTCCTACTAATAAAGATATGAAAAATGTTAAACCACTAGATTAAATATTAATTAGAATAACTAAAGAGTTTAAGGATATGGAAAATATTAAACACCTATATACAAGTCATTCTCCTTTTTTCCCATTTTAAATCCAGAATTACAAAAATAAACAGATATCAATTTTAAAAAAGTGAAGTTTTGTTTGAGTTAAGTTTATTTAGAAATGTTGAACACTATAAAACTTGTAGTGGATTTAGTTATTCTGAATGAGGATTATCATGTTATGCATTCATTATTCACATTTGGGTGGAAAAAAAACCAGTTCACTTGTTTTTGCATTAGGATTTGTATTCTGCAAGGAGGTGTCTGGGAATATGCAGTTTGCTTCCCTGTTTTTTTTTTTTTTTAATGCCCTATATTATGCTTCATTGTTATGGCAGCAAAAATATATTTCCTAACCAAATGGTGAGTCATTATTTTTAAAACGATTGTCATATGTACAGTTTATTTGACTGAGATGGAAAATTGTCTAGTTCAATTTAAAAATAGAAAAAAGAAAAACAGGTCAATATCATTATCACTGCCTCAAGACCCACGACATGAGGATGACGGTATGTTCTAAAAAGAAGGCATTTTGGCTGATTTTGATGAGCATATTTGTAGTTTAATAACTTTTGTTGTTGTTGTGTGTGTGCGTGCGTGTGTGAGTAGGTCGGTAAACTGAGACTTAATTAAATATTCGTCATCTTTTATGAAGCCCGTGGAGCTAAATAACAGTTTTACAGACGTGTGGAAAGCCACTTTCAATGTCCTTTCAAAGCTAATTAGCCAAACCGAGCGAAGTAACTAACAATTTAAAAAATGCTATATTTAATACATTCGTGTCTTCGTAGCCACGTAAGTCCTATACACGCATATTTTCTGATGAATTATGTTTAATTGTGTTATAACGTGTGTTAGCTATACTCTTTATACAAGCTGTTTGCCTTGAAGATCAAAGTGCTACTAAAAATGGCTAGCTAGAAAAACGCTTATAATATCGTTTTTTGTTTCATTTTAATCCACTTGACATTTTCGCTTATTTTCCCGTCAAACTAAGCTTTTAATTGCTATTTTTTAGCACAAAGCTGGCATCAGGCGATATCAAATAGTGCTTTTTTTCTATTCGCGGAAGGGGCAAAAAGGAGGGGGTGTGAGGCAGCCCTTAATAATCATCTCAACGCAGCCTACTTTTTTGCTGCTTTTACAACGTCAAGTGTCTTTTCACTTTTTGTTTAAAAAAAAAAATACTCCCTCCTCTCCACTTTTTCCTCTTTAATAACAGACCTGAAAACAAGCGGGCTTCGTTGGAGGTGCGGGCCGGGGGCAGCTTGTGTAACGGGCTGCAGTTTCACCTCAGCTGAACTTGACGCATGTGCTTGAGCGGCGGCCACAGGACGCGCGGTGTCCCCGCTGAACCGAGCAGCCGTGACCGGGGGAGGAGGGAGCGGAGAGCGGCGTCACCATTACCCGGCTGCCGTCTCCGAACACGGACACGATAACCCCCTCCTTCGACGTCTGGAACGTGTCTTTGTTAGCCAGGCGATAATTCGAGAACGTTGGACTTGAACGTGACACTTTCGGGTATGTAGCTTTTGCATTCACTCTCTTCCTGCTCGTTTATTTTGTTGTGTCGAATACAAGACGGGCTCGTAAATTACTGCAGGTGGCTGCCGGACCATCTGTACTTCAACACAATAATAGCAGAATTAGGGGCTTTTAAGTGTATCGTGACGTGCCCGAGTTACGACTGGCACACGTCGAATTCTGCCTGCTGCCCTTTGTTAAGCTTGAGCGAGCGAGCAACCGTGTAGCCGCTCACGAGCACCTCCGGGCAGGGGGAACATGTCAGGCTCGGCGCTGGTAGGAGGTGACTAGAAAAAGTGCTTCAAACGCGAAAAGTCATGACCCAGGATTCACCTATGGTCACATATCGTCCAGGCGTGTGGTTTCCCCCGATGTGTCACTGTGGTTTCCCCCAGCGAGAAGTTTTTGATGAAAATTAATTCAATGAAACGTGAGATGGGCTTGCACAGCTGTGGCTGGATGTGATTTTTTTTTTTTTTTTTTTTTTTTTTTTTTTTAATGGTTAAAAGGCCTGCGTGGGCTGCTTTAATTCATTCCGAAGCTAACACAAAGTCCAAAAAATATAATATTGATCCTAGTAATGAGTGGGAGTGAGTTGTGATTATGTATTTATTTTTTTCATTTTACAGTTGAAAGGACATTTAAGGTTATAAAAGAAGCATAAAAGATTGCTTTGCAGCCTTTCAGATGAAAAAAAAAAACAAGCATAAAGAACAATTGTGCAATTTTTCCGTGTTTGTTGACACATTGTTGTGGCTGATGTCATTCACTTAATTATGTGCAACATTCATTCCACACTTTTTAGTGTGTGTATTTTTTTTGCCCTATAGGTCCATACCAGGGTTTGCTAAGAAAAAGATCCAGCGACTCGCTCTTTCAATGAAAGCAGGGAAAGCTCTCCCCTTTTGGGGCACCCACGCTCTCTCACGTGATATATTAATACACTGACGTTGCATGTTTACAAAGCGAACTCGCTGCTATAAACATGAAAAAAAATGTCATTGTGCCTTGGAGAAAATGGAACAGCGACACAGGGGGCGGGACAATGGACCCACCTGGGAGTTCATTTCTCAGTGGCATACATGGGGGCAAGCACATGACTGTGGAGTGAAAACTGATTTTACCCAGCTCGGACCTCTTGCATAGCGAACATGGCTGTGCAAGAAGAGGCCTGGAATCACAGGGATTTTGCTCAGGTTCGTCATCCCTCCCTCCCCTCCGCACCGTCATATCTCGCGCGATTGATTGGGCGCCAAGATGGCAAGATTAGGTTTGGTTCAAATCCACCCTTCTATGAGGAGTTGATTGGATGTGCTTGGCAATGTGGTGTATTGTTGTTCCTTAAAGGGTATTTCAGGCCAGAGGACAGGACACAGAGTTCGTTTTTTTGTTTTTTGTTTTTTTAGGCGAACAGTTGATATTGCCGTGAAATAGTTTCTGATGTCCCAAATGAGGTCATTCGAGGTGTCTTTTAGGCACAGTTTTATTTATGCATATTCAATTGCCATCTTGTGTTGTAACTGTTGATCAACTTTTACTGATTTTATGAACGTGTGCGCACGCCTTTGGCTGTCCTGACCAAACAGTTGCTGTTTTAAATCTCCATGCTGGGTACTTAAGTGCTTGACCTAATTTCTCCGGCAGCAAAGAATCCACCAGTGAAGGCCTCGCTCTGTGTGTTTGTGTGCGCATGCGCGTCTTGCTCTGGGTGTTTCCTCTTTGCCTTTCTAACAGGAAGCTGATGTGGAGTTCAACCGAGGACAAGGAAAAGGCCTTTTCTTTCCACTGTGAATCATTTGAGAGCGAGAGCGAAAGACACGGAGAGGAGAGTGAGAAAATACTGGCAAAAAAAGACACTGGGGAGGGAAAAAGAGAGCGAGAGAGAGCAGGGTTCTGCATCAATTCAGTACTGTGCAATCGGTCTTTCTCGCACTTGGTTTCCGATTGTCTGACTCCTTTTCTGCACCCATTTTCAGCGTTGAGCAGGGAATGTGCAGGTTTATGCAGAGTTCAGGACTCCTGTGATAAGATGGGGAGGGGAGAGGAAAGGAGAGACGAACAAGCAAGCAAATGAAGTGGACCTGTGTGGGGAGCAGTGAAGCTTCTTCCGGTTTACTTTCAACATGAGCGCAGAGAGGCATGAAGAAAGCATGCTAGTGGCTTTATTAAGGCCAGCGAAGTCCCTCAATGCCTTCAATCAGTGATAGCATGGAGAGAACAAATTGCTGCATTCCCATTGCTATAAATAGCAGATAAACCGCTTTGAGCGTGAGCACTGGATGAAATATTAAAGTCAGCTTCCACTCAGAGCAACACTGAAGAGCTCGATAAATGCATCCATCGTCTCGTTATGAGGATGGAGGCAGATGAACGCTCCCATTTTAAAGGGTAACTCCAGTGAGGTTCAATGGAATCACATCAGCGCAATTAGAGCAAGTATGGAACAGTCAATTAGAGAAGTAACACGTTGCATATTTGAACAGCAAGTATGGAACGGTGCATCATTCTCAACCTCACCAAGATTATTGTTGTCAAGACTGAACTGGACATACCACAGTAGAGCAGAATATTCCAAAATACTTTTTTTTTTTTTTGGGAACACAATTCACTTGAAACAGAATAGATAAATGCTGTGTCATTTTCCAACGCTTAATTGTTTTGAGAAAGAATGCAGCCCTTGATTACAACACTACATATGGTTGCCTGTACTACACTGCAGTATTTACCAGATATAATCATGAAAAAAAATCATCTAATTTTGGGTATTTGATGATCCATATGTAAAATCTGAAAATATTACAAATGAAATGTTTTAAAAAATAGCTCTGTGTATTATAAAGAAAAAAGTTGACGAGAAGCAGCAACGTGGTCGGATGCCAGAAAACACTGACATGTTCCAGCAGGAAGGTTGTGTGCTCAGCTTTCACCCACATTCTGTGTGCCACTCGTTGTTTGCCTCGCTTCAAAATCCATGTTGGTGTTTTGGAATTTTTGTGCTCACGTCTGTTTTCTGTGTTTGCTGCAGGGCCACCAGAGGCCACAAGCACCCTTGAGAGCAGAAGGACGCCTGACTACTGGTAAGGTCCTCTTCATCCTAAACCTACTGCATAATGTCTTGTTAGGAATTATCAATTTGAAGCAAAATCGGGTGCATCTTCAAGTAGGGCTGAACAATTTGTCAAATTCGAATCGACATCGCAATGTAGATGAATGCCATATTCACGTCGCAAAGGTTCCAATTTGTAGGGGGGAAAAAACTGCTTCATCTCGGTCGGTCGGTAGACGTTATTATATAATGGTAAGAGAAGTTAATTTCTTAAAAATTGTAGTCTATTGTTGACATGTATTTAATGAAACGTAAAAAAAATAAAAAAAAAAAGTTGAAGAGCTGAAGCCATGGTATAATTTGCATTTATACTTCGGACTTACTGAATGAGATTTATGCCACACTTGTTTGGTAGAATTTTGTGAAGGTTAGTAGAAGTAAGTAAAAACTTTTTTACTATTATGGTTAATTTCTTTTATTTTAGTGTAAGCCTAGCATAAAAGAGCAAAAGCATTTATGTATAATCCATTTGATAGTTTATTACGGTGGTTCTCAAATGGATGTACGTGAGATTTTAAAATTTAAAATGTAGCATCTATGCAAAAATCCTTTACAGATATTTCAGAAAAATGTAAGTTCTTAAAATGAACGTTAGATTCAGTAGGCTGTTCAGCTTCATTGTCCTTAAAAAAACGGAGTCTCCCCAAAAACAGAAAGAATGGCTCGACCCAACCTGTCATATGTCACCTAGCATCACCTGTCAATCATTTCAAAACTCTATTTAAAATTATGTTAGTGATTTCTTTTTGAGAACATATCTTTACTATGACCCAAAAAGAGAACAGTTAATGGTGCAAAATTTTCTGTGCACAAATCTTGACTTAGAATCATTTAATTCTTTTTTTTTTTCTTATTGTTAGGTTTATTGTATTACAGATGAATTAATTTCCCGTGTTTGTTAAAAAAAAAATGCATGGAAAAGAGTCACCTGAAAAATGGAAACGCATATGCAAGCATAATATTGCGGGGGGTGGTAGGTGGGGGTGCGGAGAATCACAAGTACAACTGGATTATTTTTCAAAATGATTTTGTACTACCTTCATGTGTGACAAATAAGCAGAAAGCAACCAAGATAGAAACCAGTAATAGCCATATATGATTAAAGTCACATTTCACTATGGAAGAACACATCATTAATAAATAAGCTACAGATTTCAACACATTGGGAGCATTTAACAGGACTCTAGGAGGAATACAATGGCAGTGTGATGACGTGTCATTTTTATTTACCTCCATGAAGACATTAAGAAAAATATGACGTCCTCATAAAGTCAGACATGCATGATGTCGCTGTCGTGAATTTTGACCCAGTTTGAAAATGTGGTTTTGAGGGCTTTACTGACTCGAGCACAGCTGCGGTCATCCCCTGACTGGCTGATGCTCGTACTAGACGGATTGATAACATTACTGTGTAAAATGAGGTGGCTGTCAGACTTGTGATGATTGTGTCTTGATGGTTCAAGCTTTCTTCAAGAAACGACAATTGTTAGTTGGCATGAATATGGCCGTTCATCAAATCAAGTCAATATCAATCAAGTTCAGTAGAAAGGGTATTGTTGAGTAAAAAAAAAAAAAAAAACTGCTACAATATGTTTGACTTTTTTTTTTTTTTTTTTTAAACAGACATTGTTATATATTAACACAGGACTTGTTAAATGTTTTTCGGGAGGCTTTGCGGCAGGAAATGCTTTTGACAGAAAAGGGACGGGCGGAGGAGCTACAAAAAATGTTTTTCATGTTCCAGCTGGCTAAAATCGGAGCGGTACTTTTTCCTCATGACCCCCTGCAAACATGATCCCCCGTCCAACAAGGAAAGTTGGAAAACAATTCTGTTGCCTTCAAAATATGCTTTGAAGGGTGAAATTTTAACATTGTGACCCAGCGGCTTCAACAATGCATCCTGCTATACTTTACTCACAAACAATCAAATGTAGTATAACTTCATCAGGGTAGTATACATTTTTAAAATGCCTTGATCTGCTTGCATTTCTCTCTTGTGATTTGCAAACATAATGCTTCAATTTGAAAACACTCTTTAAATATTTACATCTTTCATTTCCCAAGTGCAAGTAAGATATAACTAGACGAACAAAGAAAAAAGTTTCACTTGAATGAACAAAAACAACAATTAATGAAAACAGGACGTGGGTAGCCACGGCACCACTTAAAACATTCCAATTATTCAGCAGACCTAATCGATCGGAAGTGGTAATTGTGCCTAGTCGGTCCTCGGACTCCAGACCTGCAGTCACCTTTCTGTTGTG